>NW_019428449.1:0-789 GCF_002814215.2 Seriola lalandi dorsalis
GAGTGTGGCATCGATATCAGAGCAGCCTCAGTGTACTCGGGAGTGTTCACACAGATCTTTAAAGAGGAGAGAGGCCTGTACCAGGACAAGGTGTTCTGCTTCGTCCATCTGAGTGTTCAGGAGTTTCTGGCTGCTCTTCATGTCCATCTGACCTTCATCAAGTCTGGACTCAATCTGATGTCAGAAGAACAATCAACTTCCTGGTTATCTAAAGTCTTCAGGGACAAGCCTGAACCAACACTCTTCTACCAGAGAGCTGTGGACGAGGCCTTACAGAGTCCAAATGGACACCTGGACTTGTTCCTCCGCTTCCTCCTGGGTCTTTCACTGCAGACCAATCAGACTCTCCTACGAGGTCTGATGTCGCAGACAGGAAGTGGCTCACAGACCAATCAGGAAACAGTCCAGTACATCAAGAGGAAGATTGAAGAGACTCCCTCTGCAGAGAAAAGCATCAACCTGTTCCACTGTCTGAATGAACTGAATGATCGTTCTCTAGTGGAGCAGATCCAACAGTCCCTGAGATCAGGACGTCTCTCCACAGATAAACTATCTCCTGCTCAATGGTCAGCTCTGGTCTTCATCTTACTGTCCTCAGAAGAAGATCTGGACGTGTTTGACCTGAAGAAATACTTTGCTTCAGAGGAGGCTCTTCTGAAGCTGCTGCCAGTGGTCAAAGCCTCAAATAAAGCTGTGTATGTGAACATATATCCATCTACATTTACTGTATCTTCTTCTTTAGTCACGACAAAAAAATGATTTTTATACTTGTTTTCTTTTGTTCTGCTG
>NW_019428450.1:0-2213 GCF_002814215.2 Seriola lalandi dorsalis
TAAGGCATAAAAAGTCATAAAAACAACATAGGATAGTAAGTTAAAAAAAGTCATAGTACAGTTTAGCATTAAATGTCATATAAATGTAATAGTATAGTAAGGCATAAAAAGTCATAAAAAGGACATAGTATAAAAGTTATAAAAATGACATAGTCTATTAAGGCATTAAAGTCATAGTATAGTATGACATTAAGTGTCATGTAAACATCATAGTATAGTAGGGCAAAAAAACCCATAAAATTTACATAGCCTATTAAGGCATAAAAAGTCATAATATAATAAGGCATAAAAACTCATAAAAATAACATAGCATAGTAAGGTATAAAAAGTCAAAAAAACGACATAGTATATTAAGGAATAAAAAGGCATAGTATAGTATGGCATTAAATGTCATATAAACATCATAGTATAGTAAGGCATAAAATGTCATATGAACGTCATAGTATAGTAAGGCAAAAAAAGTCATAAAAATGAAATAGTCTATAAAGGCATGAAAAGCCATAGTATAGTATGGCATTAAATGTCATATGGATGTCATAGTATAGTAAGGCATAAAAAGTCATAAAAATGACATCGTTTATGAAGGCATAAAAAGCCATAGTTTAGTATGGCATTAAATGTCATATAAACGTCATAGTATAGTAAGACATAAAAATTCAAAAAACATCATAATATAGGAAGGCATAAAAAGTCATAAAACGACATAGTATATTAAGGCATAAAACATCATAGTAAAGTATGGCAATAAAAAGTCATAAAAATGAAATACTATAGTAAGGCATGAAAAGTAAAAAAAAACGACATAGTATAGTAAGGCAAAAAAAAATCATGAAAATGACATAGTATATAAAGGCATGAAAAATCATAGTATAGTTTGGCATTAAACGTCATATGAATGTCATAGTATAATAAGGCATAAAAAGTCATAAAAACAACATAGGATAGTAAGTTAAAAAAAGTCATAGTACAGTTTAGCATTAAATGTCATATAAATGTAATAGTATAGTAAGGCATAAAAAGTCATAAAAAGGACATAATATAAAAGTTATAAAAATGACATATTCTATTAAGGCATTAAAGTCATAGTATAGTATGACATTAAGTGTCATGTAAACATCATAGTATAGCAGGGCAAAAAAACCCATAAAATTTACATAGCCTATTAAGGCATAAAAAGTCATAATATAATAAGGCATAAAAACTCATAAAAATGACATAGCATAGTAAGGTATAAAAAGTCAAAAAAACGACATAGAATTAAAATTCATAAAAATGACATAGTCTATTAAGGCATAAAAAGTCATAGTATAGTATGGCATTAAATGTCATATAGACGTCATAGTATAGTAAGGCAGAAAAAGTCAGAAAAACAACATATGATAATAAGGCAAAAATGTCATAAAAATGACATAGTATATTAAGGAAAAAAAAGCCATAGTATAGTATTGCATTAAATTTCTTGTAAACATCATACTATAGGAAGGCATAAAAAGTCATAAAAACGAGAAAGTACAGTAAGGCAAACAAATTCATAAAAATGACAGTATAGTAAGGCAAAAAAATTCATAAAAATGTAATAGTATAATGAAGCATAAAAAGTCATAGTATAGTATGGCATTAAAAGTCATATAAACGTCATATAGTATAGCAAGTCATAAAAAGTCATAAAATCAAAATAGTATAATAGTAAGGCAAAAAAAGTCATAAAAACGACATAGTCTAGTAAGGCCTAAAAATTTATTATAATGAAATGGTACAGAAATGCATCAAAAGGCATGAAAACAAGATATTCTAGGTAGGTAAAAAATGTCATAGTAGAGTAAGGCATAATAAGTCATAAAAACGACATAGTACAGTAAGGCATTAAAAGTCATGAAAAATGAAATAGAATACCAAGGCATGAAAAGTCATAAAAATGACACAGTATAGTATAAAAAGTCATAAAAAAGTCATAGTATAGTAAAGTATCAAAAGACTTGTATAGAAAGGAATAAAAAGTTATTAAAAAATCATATAATATAGCAAGGCATAAAATTGCTAAATAAAGCAGACGTAAAAGGCTTTGGACTGTGCGGGAAACCCGCTGATTGGGATATAGTAAGGCATAAAAAGTCACAAAAATGTCATAGTCTCGTAAGGCATGAAAACGGAATAATATATTAAGGCACAAAAAAGTAATTGCATATTAAGGTAAGGCATTAGAATCACCAATT
>NW_019428451.1:0-830 GCF_002814215.2 Seriola lalandi dorsalis
AGGCAAAAAAAAAAATTCATAGTATAGTAGGGCATAAAAACGTCAAAAAACGTCATAGTATAGTAAAGCAAAAACGTGTCAAAAAATGTCATCGTAAATTAAGGCAAAAAAGTGTAAAAAAAATGTCACAGTATAGTAAGGCATAAAACTATCAAAAAATGTCATAGTATAGTAAAGCAAAAAAGTGTCAAAAAATGTCATAGTATAGTAAGGCAAAAAAGTGTCAAAACATGTCATAGTATAGTAAGGCATAAAAATGTCAAAAAATGTCATAGTATACTAAGGCAAAAAAGTGTCAAAAAATGTCATAGTATAGTAAGGCATAAAAATTTCAAAAAATGTCATAGTATAGTAAGGCATAAAAACGTCAAAAAAAGTCATAGTATAGTAAGGGATAAAAATTTCAAAAAACGTAATAGTATAGTAAGGCATAAAACGTCAAAATACGTTATAGTATAGTAAGGCAAAAAAGTGTCAAAAAATGTTATAGTATAGTAAGGCATAAAACTTCAAAACATGTCATAGTATAGTAAGGCAAAAAAGTGTCAAAAAATGTCATAGTATAGTAAGGAATAAAAATGTCAAAAAATGTCATAGTATAGTTAGGCAAAAAAAAAAATTCATAGTATAGTAGGGCATAAAAACGTCAAAAAACAGCATAGTATAGTAAGGCATAAAACTATCAAAAAATGTCATAGTATAGTAAAGCAAAAAAGTGTCAAAAAATGTCATAGTATAGTAAGGCAAAAAAGTGTCAAAAAATGTCATAGTATAGTAAGGCAAAAAAGTGTCAAAAAATGTCATAGTATAGTAAGGCATAAAAACGTCAA
>NW_019428452.1:0-332 GCF_002814215.2 Seriola lalandi dorsalis
CACACACACACACACACACACACACACACACACACACACACACACACACACACACACACACACTCTCCAACCAACTATCATTGAAGTGCTGTTGTGTGTAGACGCTGGGCTGTGATTAAACAGAGCAGAGGAGATCGATAGACTGATGACGTCATTTAGTTCAGTTTATTAGACTTAGTTTTTCCTGGTTGTAAATAGAATTTTCAAAAGAGAGGGAGAACTGCATAGCCATAAATGGCTGTGTCTATTCACCTCCCCTGCCTGATTTTGAGTGAATGTTGTGAATCCTCTGGTTGTTAAATGTAAATAATGAATGCTTTGTTTGTTATGAC
>NW_019428453.1:0-804 GCF_002814215.2 Seriola lalandi dorsalis
ATATATTATGATGTTTTTTTGAATTTTTTGCCATACTATACTATGACCTTTTTTGACATTTTTATGCCATCCTATAATATGATTTTTTTTGGCCTACTGTACTATGTAGGTTCATGCCTTGCCATACTATGATGTTTTTATGACCTTTTATGCCTTAATATATTATGATGTTTTTTTTTATTTTTTGCCATACTTTACTATGACCTTTTTTGACATTTTTATGCCATCCTATAATATGATTTTTTTTGGCCTACTGTACTATGTAGGTTCATGCCTTGCCATACTATGACGTTTTTATGACCTTTTATGCCTTAATATAATATGATGTTTTTTTGAATTTTTTTGCCATACTATACTATGACCTTTTCGCCATTTTTATCCCATCCTATAAAATGATGTTTTTTGGCATATTTATGCCTTACTATACTATGTAGCTTAATTCCGTGCCATACTATGATGTTTTTATGACCTTTTATGCCTTAATATATTATGATGTTTTTTTTGAATTTTTTGCCATACTATACTATGACCTTTTTTGACATTTTTATGCCATCCTGTAAAATGATGTTTTTTGGCCTACTGTACTATGTAGGTTCATGCCTTGCCATACTATGACGTTTTTATGACCTTTTATGGCTTAATATATTGTGATGTTTTTTTGGCTTTATATGCTATGACATCTTTAAACTTCACTATCATGACAACAAATGTTGAGCTGGCATGTTTATGCCTTTCTATACTATGTAGTTTCATGCCTTGCCATACTATGATGTTTTTATGACCTTTTATGCCTTAATATATTCT
>NW_019428454.1:0-331 GCF_002814215.2 Seriola lalandi dorsalis
ACCAATATCACAACAGAAAAAATGACAGCCATCAGGAGAAGAAGACCCTGTAAGAGCTCATCGTAGAGGTTGTTGTAATGTGAGCGACAGGTAGGTGCTGCTATCGTGCTGCTGTTATGGGTGTTCTTAATGGGAAAGTTAGCTGATTTTCAGTTTGTGTTTATCTGTTACATGAAGGGAGCAGTGATCACCTACAGTTGGCTATGCTGTATTGTTTAGGGTTAAATCAGGATTAAACCACATCTGGTAACAACATCTAGTAACATCAATGAAAGCCTGATACATGATATTCCTGTGTGTCATCTACTGGCTGACACCTTGTTTCATTACG
>NW_019428455.1:0-689 GCF_002814215.2 Seriola lalandi dorsalis
TATGCCATACTATATTATGACGTTTTTGATGTTTTTATGTCTTATCAAACTATGTTGTTTTTCAATTTTTTTCACCTTACTATACTATGTCGTTTTTTCACTTTTTTTCCATACTATAATATGTCATTTTTTTCACTGTTAAGGCCTCACTATACTATGACATGATTATACCTTACTATACTATGATTGTTTTTGATGTTTGTATGGCTTATTATACTATGTCGTTTATTCACGTCTTTTTTCACCATACTATACTATGTTGTTTTTTAATTTTTTTTACCATGCTATACTATGATTTTTTTTTTCTTTTAAGGTCTTATTATACTATTACATCTTTATGCCAAACTATATTTTGACGTTTTTGATGTTTTTATGGCTTATTATGCTATGTTGTTTTTTTTTCACTTTTTTCGCCATACTATACTATGTCGCTTTTTCACTTTTTTTCCATACTATACTATGTCGTTTTTTCACTTTTTTTCCATACTATAATATGTCGTTTTTTTCACTGTTAAGGTCTTACTATACTATTACATCTTTATGCCAAACTATATTAAGACGTTTTTGATGTTTTAATGGCTTATTATACTATGTCGTTTATTCACGTTTTTTTTCACTTTTTTCACCATACTATACTATGTTGTTTTTTAAATTTTTTTGCCATGCTATATTATGATTTTTTTGTCTTT
>NW_019428456.1:0-664 GCF_002814215.2 Seriola lalandi dorsalis
CACTGAAGGAGCGACCAGTATGATAAGATTCAAGCCAAGAAAGGGTTTTGCCATCCTGCTGTCTGTCAGAGAGCACAGACAGCAGGATGGTTCACTGTATCAAAGGCTGCTGAGAGGTCCAGCAAGATGAGAACCGAGGACAGACCTGCAGCTCCAGCTGCTCTTAGAGTTTCTGTCACAGACAACAGGGCTGTTTCAGTGGAGTGGTCGCTCTTAAAGTCTGACTGATTTGGATCAAGGGGGTCATTCCATGAGAGGAAATCTGAGACCTTCTTAAAAACTGCTCTGTCTATACATCTAAATAAGTATTGAAGTAGTGAGACCGGTTGATAGTTCTGCACTTGATCAGAGTCCAGTGAGGGCTTTTTGAGCAGAGGAGTTACCTGAGTCTGTTTGAATATGGTTGGAAATGTTCCTGAAGACAGTGAAGTATTTATCACATGTATGACTGCTGGCACAATAGTGAGATGGCAGATCTGGGGAGCAAACAATGAAGCAAACGAAACAGTGGTTGCATAGGTGCAGAGATGTGACTGCGGGCAGTCTAAAAGGAATAGACAAACCCGTATTTATTTATCTTAAAAACCCCCAAAATAATCTTGCGCCTCCCCCTGGGGGCGCTGCTCTATGTGTGAAATGTGTAATTATATTTAAAAAATTGTAT
>NW_019428457.1:0-558 GCF_002814215.2 Seriola lalandi dorsalis
TTCTTACTATACTATGACGTTTTTTGACCTTTTCATGACTTACTATACTATGACATTTTTTTTCTATTTTTTTGTCTTAATATACTATGACTTTTTTTGATGTTTTCGTGACTTACTATACGATGTTTTTTTTTTTTATTTCTTACTATACTATGATTTTTTTTTACGTTTTCATGTCTTACTATACAAAGATTTTATTTTTTTTTTTTTTTTTCTTACTATACTATGACGTTTTTTGACCTTTTCATGACTTACTATACAATGACATTTTTTTTCTATTTTTTTGTCTTAATATACTATGACTTTTTTTGATGTTTTCATGACTTACTATACTATGATTCTTTTTTTATTTTTCATGTCTTAATATAGTATGACTTTTCAAAAAAATTTTCATGTTTTACTATACTATGACTTTTTAAAAAAATCTTCATGTCTTACTATAGTATGACTTTTTTAAATTTTTTCATGTCCTACTATACTATGACTTTTTAAAAAAAATTATCATGTCTCACTATAGTATTACCTTTTTTGACGTTTTCATGACTTACTATACTATGA
>NW_019428458.1:0-331 GCF_002814215.2 Seriola lalandi dorsalis
TTTTTTATAAATTATTTTCCATACACTAAATACTAAAAAGAAATATGTGTCTCTAAATTTAAAAAACAAAATATATTTATTATATATTAATATTATTTTCCACTTTCACACATCAGTGCTGACCATAACTACCAAATATTTATTTATTTTCAGTATTTTGACCCTTTGTTATATCCTTATTTAACAATTCTTAAAAAAAACACAAAAAATACAATTAATATAAATTATTTTCCATGAACTAAATACTAAGGGAAATTTATTTTTTCTGGATTATCAGTCTGGTGTTAATGATTAGCAACGACATTGATTTTGATGCATTATTAGAATTCTT
>NW_019428459.1:0-737 GCF_002814215.2 Seriola lalandi dorsalis
TAATGAAATCATTAGGCCACTAACCCAAGCTGAGATTTAAAGCATATTTTCTGATGGCTGACCAAACTTCTCCCTGAGTAAAGCTTTAAATTAATTGAAGAATGTCTTTTTCTATTTATAGTAAAGCCAACAGGCACTTCCTGCTGTGCCCTGTGTGCGTGAAACCCCAGGAATGCCTTCCTGTGCATCTGCGCAGGGTCTGCATGAAGACCACCACACCAGAAGCCATGGAAGCAGAGGTGTTGAAGGCAAAGAGGGATGTCCATGAGCTTCTGGTGTCTGGCAGGGTCTTCAACCACGGCCTACTTCTTGTTTACTCTCTGAAATGTATTACATTTTTTAAATTGTATTGAATAACATTGTCTAAATTCGTTTGTTTTTTTTTAATTGAAAGGCTGATTGAGGAGCTGCAGCGTCGGCACATGGCGGTGGTTGGTGTCCCTCCACCACTGCCCAATGCCAACGTTACGGCAGCGACGGCACAGCCACCCGAGAGTGCGGCCACTGAGACTGGTGAGAGTGAGTCTGACATTGCCTCTGTCAGCAGTGGCGAGTACTTTCAATGGTGAGAATCTCAGTTTCACAACTTCACTGACGATGTTTGTTTTTGATTGTGAGTCACATGAATCACAAATATTCAGTATGTAACAACAATTCACTACTATAACAATTATAACACTTTTCCCACATTGCAGTAACCCAGATGTGCAGTGGAAGAAGGCGGCCAGGAAGCTGAT
>NW_019428460.1:0-330 GCF_002814215.2 Seriola lalandi dorsalis
ATATGCAATTATCGTTTTTGTGCTGAAACACATTCCAAAGTTGAGCTTAAGTGGGTTTCTTCTTATTTTTAGCACAATTTCCCCGACAAACACTGTTTCCTTTCTGATCTGTTTTAGAGGGACAGTGACAGAGGAAATTTTAAACTACAGACTGTATTATTGGATACCCACATCATTTATCAGATTGCTGAATCCTCATTAATTTAAAATCAACTTCACAATCCAGAATGAAGACTGAGATTTTGGTTCCACATCTCTAACAGTGGAATTGTTAAAGAATGTCTTCCTTGGTCAAAATGATGAGGAGGAACAATTTCAGCAACCAGAAAC
>NW_019428461.1:0-984 GCF_002814215.2 Seriola lalandi dorsalis
GTTTCCTCTCTCCTCTCCTCTCCTCCTCTGTTTCCTCTCTCCTCTCCTCCTCTGTTTCCTATCTCCTCTCCTCCTCTGTTTCCTATCTCCTCTCCTCTCCTCTCCTCCTCTGTGTCCTCTCTCCTCTACTCTCCTCTCCTCTTCTCTCCTCCTCTGTTTCCTATCTCCTCTCCTCTCCTCTTCTCTCCTCTCCTCTTCTGTTTCCTCTCTTCTCTCCTCTCCTCCTCTGTTTCCTCTCTCCTCTCCTCTCCTCCTCTGTTTCCTCTCTCCTCTCCTCTCCTCCTCTGTTTCCTCTCTCCTCTCCTCCTCTGTTTCCTATCTCCTCTCCTCTCCTCTCCTCTACTCTCCTCCTCTGTTTCCTCTCTCCTCTCCTCTCCTCTCCTCCTCTGTTTCCTCTCCTCCTCTGTTTCCTCTCTCCTCTACTCTCCTCCTCTGTTTCCTCTCTCCTCTCCTCTCCTCCTCTGTTTCCTCTCTCCTCTCCTCTTCTGTTTCCTCTCCTCTCATCTCTTCTGTTTCCTCTCTTCTGTTTCCTCTCTTCTGTTTCCTCTCCTCTCCTCTCCTCTCCTCTCCTCTCCTCTCTTCTGTTTCCTCTCTCCTCTCTTCTCCTCTCCTCTCCTCTTCTGTTTCCTCTCTTCTCCTCTCCTCTCCTCTCCTCTCCTCCCTCTCTTCTCCTCTCTTCTCCTCTCTTCTCCTCTCTTCTCCTCTCCTCTCCTCCTCTCTTCTCCTCTCCTCTTCTCCTCTCCTCTCCTCTCCTCTTCTGTTTCCTCTCTTCTCCTCTCCTCTCCTCTCCTCTCCTCCCTCTCTTCTCCTCTCTTCTCCTCTCTTCTCCTCTCTTCTCCTCTCCTCTCCTCCTCTCTCCTCCTCTCTTCTCCTCTCTTCTCCTCTCCTCTCCTCCTCTTCTGTTTCCTCTCTTCTCCTCTCTTCTCCTCTCTTCTCCTCTCCTCTCCTCTCCTCCCTCTCTTCTCCTCTCTTCTCCTCTCCTCC
>NW_019428462.1:0-415 GCF_002814215.2 Seriola lalandi dorsalis
TCTTTAGGCTGCAGTTTGTTGAGTTGTTGAACTGCATTGTGTTTTACTGACAGGTGTTTCTGTGATGGAGCCTCGCCTCATTGATATAAATGGCAAAATAATAGAAACAAAAACTGAACATTATAACCTCCACAAAGGATTTATCACAGGACTGTCTGCATTAGTCGGTATTAGTCTTTGTTAGGGGAATCTAATAAACTGGCAAATTAGTGTATATCAGATAAGTTTTTACAAATAAAATGTTATAATAAAATTATTCAAAATACATAGTTTTTATAAACATCATTACTTTTATAAAAGAGCTCGCTGTTCTTGTTGGGAGCTATTTTCGACAAGGGGTTCATCCTCGTGGTGCTTGGGTGAGTGTTCAGGAGCAGGGCGGTGTAAGTGGGACTGAGTCAAGATAAACTGGAGT
>NW_019428463.1:0-497 GCF_002814215.2 Seriola lalandi dorsalis
ATTATTGTTCTGATGGGTTACATAGTGGAGTAAACTCACACACTGAGGGAGAGCCGTAATTCTCATGTCCTCTTAAAGCACAAGAGATCACGTCTCCAGGATAAAACCTGTCTTTATAAGAACTTCCCCCCTTCATGATTTGCTCTCCATTCTTGAACCAGACATAGGAAAGACGACCAGCTGGACTGCAGCTGCTGAGACACTTCAGCTCTGCCTCGGTATAAGACTGATGGACTGTTATTAATCTGGTCACCTGCATCTCCAGAGCTGGACACAGGAGGAACAACCCACAATGTTATTGGTTAACAGCTGAAAAATACAAAACACACACAGATGTACAATAATCTTTATAGTTCTGAGTGAAACACTTTGAAACATCAGTGACTAATAATAATTTATACCCCAAACAACAGTGGGAATGGATGTTAATACAAAAGTTACAAGAACCATAAAATCTATTTTGGTGCTTTTTGTCTTTTAATTTTAGCTTGTAATCA
>NW_019428464.1:0-330 GCF_002814215.2 Seriola lalandi dorsalis
AACACTGCTGAAGACAGACAGGCTACTAGATAAATATAAGACACTAACAGCCATGGAGAAGAAACAGCTCTTAGGTTGATATAATGTACAAAGTAACTTCTCCTGGATGTAAAATCATATTGACACCTTTATGTCCTAATTGAATAAAAAATACTTTTACGTATAACTCTCTGTATTTTCACTTTGAACAAGTGCACAGCGAAACATGATGTCAGCTTTCCCTTAGCTGTCTGACTGTAAGTTAAGTGCTAGATAAAAAAGACAAAGGATCTGAGAAGAGTATTTGAGGATCAACATCTCAAATTTGCAGGTATGAGGCGAATCACAATA
>NW_019428465.1:0-534 GCF_002814215.2 Seriola lalandi dorsalis
CTGAGGGATCCTTAACTACATCCTCAAATACATCGTCATCCAACTCAGTCCCCAAACTGTGAACAACCTTTACACCCTCTGTCACAGCCGGCACACCAAACTTTGCAAATGCTACAGGAGAAGACAAATGCTTGTGTAAACCAGACTTATGAATTCATGTTGGTCTAATACTCACACATATCCAATGAATCTGGAACATCACTTTTGAACAAACATCAATAAATGAATGTGTGACATAAAACTTATATTATTACTACTTTTTAAGCAAAGAAAGCATGCATTCAAACTTACTAAGTGTGATTAGAGATGGTAACATTTGTACTCAAAAGTTACTATTACAGTTACTATTAGCACCTTAAAGCTTCCAGTGCAAAGCTTGATTCCAATATCAATTTCTTACCTGCAATCAAAAACTCTTTTAGATCCAGCTCTCTTGTTCTAACAAATTTTTGGACATCACCAAGTCTGGCCTTAATCAACATGGTTCCTGCAGCACATAATTCCTCATTGTCAGAATCTTATATGCTTATTATG
>NW_019428466.1:0-745 GCF_002814215.2 Seriola lalandi dorsalis
CCTTTCTGTTTCTGTTAGCCTCTGTTAGCTTCTGTTTCTGTTAGCCTTTCTGTTTCTGTTAGCCTCTGTTAGCCTCTGCTTCTGTTAGCCTTTCTGTTTCTGTTAGCCTCTGTTAGCTTCTGTTTCTGTTATCCTTTCTGTTTCTGTTAGCTTCTGTTTCTGTTAGCTTCTGTTTGCTTCTGTTTCTGTTAGCCTTTCTGTTTCTGTTAGCCTCTGTTAGCTTCTGTTTCTGTTAGTCTTTCTGTTTCTGTTAGCCTCTGTTAGCTTCTGTTTCTGTTAGCTTCTGTTTGCTTCTGTTTCTGTTAGCCTTTCTGTTTCTGTTAGCCTCTGTTAGCTTCTGTTTCTGTTAGCCTTTCTGTTTCTGTTAGCCTCTGTTAGCTTCTGTTTCTGTTAGCGTCTGTTAGCTTCTGTTTCTGTTAGCCCTTCTGTTTCTGTTAGCCTCTGTTAGCTTCTGTTTCTGTTAGCTTCTGTTTGCTTCTGTTTCTGTTAGCTTCTGTTTCTGTTAGCCTCTGTTAGCTTCTGTTTCATTTTTTCGTTAGTGTTACACTCATTAATTTGGTTTCGTGGACTCACGGTGGCGGTTTGGTTGGCCGTCCGTCAAACTTGTCCTTCAGCTGCCGCTCTGCTTTGGTGAGGACAGACCGAACGTGATCGTCTGAGTTCACATCTGGATGAGCCACATGATATGCTCTCATACTGTCCTACACACACACACACACACACACACACACACACACACACACAC
>NW_019428467.1:0-329 GCF_002814215.2 Seriola lalandi dorsalis
CTGTACAATAATTTCACCCAGGACAAAAAGTGCTCCCCGACACCAAACGCCTGCAATGTGGCAAACAAGAAAGCGTGATCTACACGATCAAAAGCTTTCTCTTGGTCTATTGATAAAATGCCAACATCTAAATCATACAATTTGCAGACGTCAAAAATGTCTCTCATTAAAAACAAATTATCCCTTATGGATCTGTCTGGGACACAGTAAGACTGATGGGGACCAATTAATTGTCCAATAAAAACTTTCAGTCTGCTGGATAAAACCTTAGATAAAATTTTATAGTCTGTGCATAAGAGAGCCACAGGTCTCCAGTTTTTAAGGAGCGT
>NW_019428468.1:0-850 GCF_002814215.2 Seriola lalandi dorsalis
TGGGTTACAGAATATCATTCAAACTTCACACAGAAACCCCAGGAATACTGGGAATCGAACTCACAACCTTTCCACTATGAGGCATCTCTTCTAACCACTACTCCATGATTCCATGATACCAGTGTGCAACAGAAAAACAACATATAGATATATCATAATATAGTGAGGCATAAAGACATCATGGTACAGTTGGGAATAAAATCATCATAAAAACGTCATACGTATGGCATAAAACGTCAAAAAACATCATAGTATATTAACGCATAAAAGATCATAAAAACCTCATAGTATGGTAAGGAATTAAACGACATAGTATATTAAATCATAAAAATTCCAAAAAACCTCATAGTATAGTATGGCATAAAATGTAAAAAAAAAAATCATAGTATATTAAGCCATGAAAGCCCATAAAAATGTCTTAGTATGGTAAGGAATAAAACGATATATTATAGAAAGGCACAAAATTGCCAAAAAATGTCATAATATATTATGGCATAAAAATCTGAAAAAACGTCATAGTATAGTATGGCATAAAATGTCAAAAAAACATCATAGTATATTAACGCATAAAAGGTTATAAAAACCTCATAATATGGTTAGGAATTAAACAACATAGTATATTAAAGCATAAAAATTCCAAAAAACCTCATAGTATAGTATGGCGTTAAAAATGTGAAAAAACATCATAGTATAGTAAGGCATAAAAGATCATAAAAACCTCATAATATGGTTAGGAATTAAACGAAATAGTATATTAAAGCATAAAAATTCCAAAAAACGTTATAGTATAGTATGGCGTAAAAATGTGAAAAAACATCATAGTATAGTATGGCATAAAATGTCAAAAAAA
>NW_019428469.1:0-622 GCF_002814215.2 Seriola lalandi dorsalis
GAGGAGACGCTCCTCCTCATCCAGGATCTCCACGTCACCCTGGACGTCTCTTACCTGGATTCTCTCTGCATCCAGGACACATGGAGACACAGAGGAGCCTCACCTGCATTCAGGACCCAGCAGGTGCAGCTGTACAGAGACAGGTAGACTGACAGAGGGCGGGGTCAGCCTCCTGGTTTCCACCTTCACCACTTCATCACAGGTACATGTGTGTGTCTCAGAGCTTGTGATTAAGTATATTCTGTATTATCATTTCATGCAAACATAAAATTCATTTTTGATCCAGAACCTTTTTCCTCAAGCCAGAGCCAAGTACTTCCAAGCTCCTGGCAACACCTGCCAGACAGAGCAGGAGGAAGAGCGAGTGGTCTTCACTCCCAGAGACCAGGAGAGGCAGCGACGGGGAAGAACACCTCCTGTCCTGGGAAGGAGAGTCTCCACTGTCCTCAGTGTTCACAGATTCACTTTCTTGCCTTTTGCTTCATTTCTACTGTTGTTGATTAATGACAGTAACAACATGTGAAGAGCAGAATGTGTTCAGCTCCAGCACAGTCACCTCCTTCACAGGTGAAAGTATCGACCAGTTTAACATGAAACGGTGTTCAGCAGGAAACAGATGGAA
>NW_019428470.1:0-704 GCF_002814215.2 Seriola lalandi dorsalis
TTTTTGGCATTTTTATACCATACTATACTTATAGGTTTTTTGGCATTTTTATGCCTAATTATATTATTTTGTCTCATGCATTGCCATACTATGACATTTTTATGACCTTTTATGCCTTAATATACTATGATGTATTTTTGACGTTTTATGCCATACTATACTATGACGTTTTTTGGCATTTTTATACCATACTATACTTATAGGTTTTTTGGCATTTTTATGCCTTACTATACTATCTTGTTTAATGCCTGACCGTATTATGATGTTTATGTGACCTTTTATGCCTTAATATACTATGATGTATTTTTGATGTTTTATGCCATACTATACAATGACGTTCTTTGGCATTTTTATGCCCTACTTTAATATCTTGTTTGATGCCTGATCATACTATGACGTTTTTAAGACCTTTTATGCCTTAATATACAATGATGTTTTTTTGACGTTTTATGCCATACTATACTATGTCGTTTTTGGAATTTTCTGCCATAATATACTTTGACATTTTTTGGCATTTTTATGCCTAATTATATTATTTCGTCTCATGCATTGTCATACTCTGATATTTTTTTGACGTTTTATGCCTTAATATAGTATGACGTTTTTTGGCATTTTATGCCTTAATATAGTATGACGTTTTTTGGCATTTTTATACCATACTATACTTTGACGTTTTTTGGCATTTTTATGCCTTACTATACTAT
>NW_019428471.1:0-780 GCF_002814215.2 Seriola lalandi dorsalis
CTTTAAGGTTTTTTGGCATTTTTATGCCTTACTCTACTATTTTGTTTTATTCCTTATCATAATATGATGTATTTATGACTGTTTATGCCTTAAAACACTATAATATTTTTTGACGTTTTATGCCATACTATACTATGACATTTTTTTATAATTTCATGCCACAATAAACTTTAAGGTTTTTTGGCATTTTTATGCCTTACTATACTATGTCGTTTTATTCCTTATCATACTATGATGTTTTTATGACTTTTTGTGCCTTATTATACTATGTCCTTTTTTTGACTTTTCATGCCTTAATATACTATGTCGTATTTATGCGCTTTATGCCATACTATACTATGACGTTTTTATGATTTACTATAATGTTGTTTTTATGCCATACTATACTATGACGTTTTTTATGCCTTATTATACTATGTCCTTTTTATGACTTTTCATGCCTTACTATACTATGTCCTTTTTAATGCGCTTTATGCCTTACTATACTATGACGTTTTTTATGCCTTATTATACTATGTCCTTTTTATGACTTTTCATGCCTTAATATACTATGTCGTTTTTATGCGCTTTATGCCTTAATATACTATGACGTTTTTATGACTTTTCATGCCTTACTATAATATGTTGTTTTTATGAATTTTTATGCCTTACTATACTATGACGTTTTTATGACTTTTTTTGCCATACTATAATATGATGTTTTTTTGACGTTTTATGCCATACTATACTATGACATTTTTTTTATAATTTCATGCCACAATAAACTTTAAAGTATTTGGG
>NW_019428472.1:0-401 GCF_002814215.2 Seriola lalandi dorsalis
CACTGCCTGGTAATGAACTCCTGACCAATGAGTGAGCCAGCTAACCTTTTCTCTGCCTAGAGACAAAAAAAAATGATTTGGATAACTTTATTTCTGAAGCTGCTGTAACGACCAGTCCTCTCTGTTGACAAAAACAAGCGCAACGCTACACATCTGGAAAACATGGACATCTGCGTCACCCTAAATTAGACCGTTACCACTTCGACTGTGAAAAATGTCTCATTGTCCTGGAGAGAAATGCTCTTGTTGATATTTTTTTAATATAATGTTTCACCTCCGCTGCACCGGGGTGGAGGCAGAGGTCTCAAACAAACAGATGTCTCAGAGGGTTGGAAAATAAAACCAAAACTATCTGCATGGCTTGATACCACAGTGTGAGACAATACTTCTTGTGAACTGAC
>NW_019428473.1:0-328 GCF_002814215.2 Seriola lalandi dorsalis
GCATGTTTCTGATCTTAAAGCCCCTGACAACGGCGCTGAGCTCTCTATGAGACTGAATCCAGAAACCTGAGTGTCAGACACACTCAGTGAGATGCTTCATACAGGAAGAAAAAAGTTTCCCCTGATATTATGGGTATATGTATCTCAGTAACACCTTGAGGGAATTCCTTCAGATTTGGTACAAATGTCCGCTTGGAATCAAGGATGAACCAATTAGATTTTGAGGGTCAAAGTTCAAGGTCACGGTGACCTCACGTTCTTGCGTATGCGATATATCAGGAAGCCCAGAGGGAACTTCAGAATTTTGTGGTCAAAGGTCAAAGGTCAA
>NW_019428474.1:0-843 GCF_002814215.2 Seriola lalandi dorsalis
TATGCCTTTCTATACTATGACTTTTTTTTTTTTTTTACAATTTTATGCCTTACTATACTATGACGTTTTATTAACATTTTTATGCCTCACTATACTATGACGTTTTTTTTTTTTTAACATTTTTATGCCTTACTATACTATGAAGTTTTATGCCTTACTATACTATGACGTTTTTAAACATTTTTATGCCTTACTATACTATGAAATTTTTTTTTACATTTTTATGCCTTAGTATACTATGACGTTTTATGCCTTTCTATACTATAACTTTTTTTTGATAATTTTATGCCTTACTATACTATGACATTTTTTTTACATTTTTGTGCCTTACTGTACTATGACGTTTTTTTTTTAACATTTTTATGCCTTACTATACTATGAAGTTTTATGCCTTACTATACTATGACGTTTTATTAACATTTTTATGCCTCACTATACTATGACGTTTTTTTGTTTTTTTTTAACATTTTTATGCCTTACTATACTATGAAGTTTTTTGCCTCACTATAGTATGACGTTTTTTAACATTTTTATGCCTTACTATACTATGACGTTTTTTTTACATTTTTATGCCTTACTATACTATGAAATTTTTTTTACATTTTTATGCCTTACTATACTATGACGTTTTATTCCTTTCTACACTATAACTTTTTTTTGAAAATTTTATGCCTTACTATACTATGACGTTTTTTTTTTAACATTTTTATGCCTTACTATACTATGACGTTTTATGCCTTTCTATACTATGACTTTTTTTTGACAATTTTATGCCTTACTATACTATGACGTTTTTTAACATTTTTATGCCTTACTATACTATGACGTTTTATGCCTTTCTAT
>NW_019428475.1:0-606 GCF_002814215.2 Seriola lalandi dorsalis
CATACACTCTAACTATCACCAGTCTCAGGATAATCACAGGAAAGTCCTATTTTCTCTGTGCATTTCAATAAACAATAAAATAAAATACACAAATCTTTTCATATGAAATAAAAACAAAAATGACATTCCAGTGTGATCGTATAGTGTATATTGTTATTCCACAAGCATAAGTACAACCCCCCCCACCACATAATCCATTATGTGACATAATATTGATTTTAAAAACACTTTCTACATTTACCATGAGGTAAGTACAGAAATACACTAAATTTAGATGAACAAATATTAACCCTTTAGCTGAACAGGTGGCAAAACAAACAATAAAATGTCATGAAAGGTAACATAACAAAGTGCACAGCATATTACCTGCAACGCAGCACACAGCACAGCATCACCGGTCTCAGGATAATCTGACCAACACATGGAACAAGGGTAAACATTTAAGATAGTTTAGCATCATTACGAGTCTCCAAAAAGTATGTATGGCTTAACAAATCACAGTAAGTGCTAAAAACAGTTAGTACAAATATCAATGAGCACATTACACAGCAACATATAAAACATGAACACCGGAAACCAAAATCATAGATTATCCCAGACCATGCA
>NW_019428477.1:0-343 GCF_002814215.2 Seriola lalandi dorsalis
TTGAGCGTATATGCAGCTGGAAAGGCACATCTGCATAAACTACCTAGGGCTGGAAAAAAACAAAACAAAAAAAACAACCTAAAACTCCTATATAAACGAATTCTAACGATGTATAATAATAACATTCCCCTTAAAAGAAGCTGCAATTGAACATAAATTACAGAAAAAGTCACATTTTAGTAAGATGCAAATGGGACATTAATTTCTAATGAATTAATGCATTTTAAAAACTGTTACTGCATTAATTTAAATAAATTCATTCATTATGGAAAGCATGATAGCCATTTCCATCGTGTGTTATTTGCCGAGTTGATACAAAAGTAAATTCATGTAAATGTAAGTA
>NW_019428478.1:0-449 GCF_002814215.2 Seriola lalandi dorsalis
AATAAAAAGGAACACGGAGATAACTGAAGAAAGGGGACTAAAGGTGGGAAAGGAATGAAAAGGTAAAGAAGAAAGAAAGAAGTGTTGGAGGAAGAAACTACAAAACAAAGGAAGAAATGGCATTAAGGAAATAAAGCAAGAGGAGAACAGAGAGAAGACTTTAAATCCATGATATTTAACATATTAATGTTATTTATTACAGATATGATGAAGCAGCAACTCACCTCATCGTCCAGCCGGTCTCAGTAGTTTTCTAAATGTAAATCTCTGTTTTCTGCTCTTTATGTAAGCTGCTGCTTTGGGCGCAGCATCATAAAATCATTAATGTTCAACTTTTATGCTGTTGTAAACAATGTAATGTTAAGCACTGGATTTCAACTTTCGTTTCCCCTTAATAGAAACCTACAGACAGTTGGTTTAGTGAATTTACAGAAATAATGGATACATTT
>NW_019428479.1:0-659 GCF_002814215.2 Seriola lalandi dorsalis
TCACAAATTTACGGATCATAACAAATACCAGGGTTTGGAGACATTTTGATCTGAGGATGAGTCACACCCTCATAACTTCAGAGTACAAGTCTAAAAAAAACATCAGTGACATCAAAACCAGTCTAACCTGTGATAGAAACCCAGTCTGAGTCAGGTGAGTCCCAGACCAGGTGATGTAGTTCTACTATCTGTCCACTAGATGGTGCCATCTAAACATTTGATGCATCAACATCAGCTCAGCAGAGAAAGATGAGGTGCAACAATGTGGATTTAAGAGACTCATTGATGATATTTAATGCCACAATAATCTCTTCATGTGTTGTAACTCACTCAAAACTTATTTGTTGAACACAAAACCTGGTGCAGCACCTTCCAAATGTTTTCAATAATACAATGTACAACCTCAATAAAATTCCCACATCTGGTTTTAATCTGTAAATTTAATAAAGGGCTCCATTAATTTTAGTTTTGAGTACAACTAAAATTCAGTTGTTCAGTCTTTAACCTCTAAAAATGTATTTACTGACTTCCTGAAAGCGGTTCTTATGTCGACACATAAATCTAGTAGGCCGTGCCCTCGAAACGTCATGTACAGATTTCTCTGGAGGATTCTCACCTGCTGAACTCACTTCAGGTCGACTTACAGACACTTTCCACCT
>NW_019428480.1:0-884 GCF_002814215.2 Seriola lalandi dorsalis
AAAACATCATAGTATGATAAGGAATAAAACGACATAGTATAGTAAGGCATAAAAAAACCAAAAAACCTTAAAGTTTATTGTGGCATGAAATTATAAAAAAATGTCATAGTATAGTATGGCATAAAACGTCAAAAAAAATCATAGTATTTTGAGGCATAAACGGTCATAAAACGTCATAGTATAGTATGGCACAAAAATATCAAAAAGCATCATAGTATTTTAAGGCATAAACAGTCATAAAAACATCATAGTATGATAAGGAATAAAACGACATAGTATAGTAAGGCATAAAAATGCCAAAAAATGTCATAATATAGTATGGCATAAAATTATGAAAAATCGTCATAGTATAGTATGGCATAAAACGTCAAAAAAACATCATAGTATTTTAAGGCATAACCAGTCATAAAAACATCATAGTATGATAAGGAATAAAACGACATAGTATAGTAAGGCATAAAAATGCCAAAAAACCTTAAAGTTTATTGTGGCATGAAATTATAAAAAAATGTCATAGAATAGTATGGCATAAAACGTCAAAAAAACATCATAATATTTTAAGGCATAAACAGTCATAAAAACATCATATAATGATAAGGAATAAAACAAAATAGTAGAGTAAGGCATAAAAAAACCAAAAAACCTTAAAGTTCATTGTGGCATGAAATTATAAACAAATATCATAGTATAGTATGGCATAAAATTATGAAAAATCGTCATAGTATAGCATGGCATAAAACATCAAAAAAACGTTGCAGTATTTTAAGGCATAAACAGTCATAAAAACATAGTATGATAAGGAATAAAACGACATAGTATAGTAAGGCATAAAAATGCCAAAAAACCTTAAAGTTTATTGTGGCATGAAATTATAAAAAAATGTC
>NW_019428481.1:0-569 GCF_002814215.2 Seriola lalandi dorsalis
AGATAAAGCAGAGACAGCAATGTGCTGCTCTGCTTGACTGCATCAGTGATGGTAACATGAGCGGTTATCACCACAGTGTAATATCTGTCGTCAGGATTTCACTAAAGTTTTGAAGAATATTTTCTTATTGCAGTTCCACAACTCACAATCCATTCTCTATACTTTTCTGCTCTAACCAGGTGTGAATAACAAACCATGTTCACTGAGTGAGTGCACAAAACCAATCTGAGAAAAATCAAGCGACAGAAAACCTCAGTAAGGACGGAGCGCCGTTACCGTCTGTAGTAAAAGATATTGTAGAGGATTCTATGAACATCCTTCACCAGTATTGGTAGTTTGCTGTGCTGTATGTTTTCTGTGTTCTCTTGGGAGTCGAGTGACACGGCCACTTTAAGGGAGAAGGTGGCTAAATGAAGAGGAATCACTACTTTGCTCTGGAGGAGGGAAGTTACTGTTACTGCTGTTTACACTGCAGGTCAGAGACAGATGTGAAGGGTTTGACCTCTGCAGCAGAAACAGTCAGAGGAGGAAGATGAGGCTCACAGTGAAGAAGAAGAGACGCTCACACA
>NW_019428482.1:0-327 GCF_002814215.2 Seriola lalandi dorsalis
GGGGGGGTAGATGGGCACAGGTGCGTTCAACTATCCAGGCAGGAAGGGGGAAATCGTTGGTTAGAAGGGCTCCAGCACAGATGGTTCTTTCTCTCTGAGAGAGAGAGTCACTTAGCTTTGGTTTCCTCCAGATTCCTGCCAGCCTGGATCCCCTCCACAGCTGTCTCTTTTTCCCCTCTGTTCAGTGGCCTCCTTGCTCCTTCTGCAATCTCCCCGTCCGTCTTGTGGTCTGATACCTGCAGTTATATATACACCCACACATCTTGTGGCCCAATCACCACATACTCTCTGCCTCAACACACCTGCAGCACATCTGCTTTGATGGGC
>NW_019428483.1:0-776 GCF_002814215.2 Seriola lalandi dorsalis
CTGGGGCGCTAGAAAAGTTGCCCCAGCACTGCAGCAGCTCAGCCAATGGTAGACTGTTGCTGAGACAAAAAAAACACATAGCAACGGGTAATTAGCCAATTAGCGTCATCGAATTTGTTAAGCTTGGGGCGCTGAAAATATCGCCTTGGGGCCTGTAAGTATCCTAGCAACCAGAAACAAGTGTGGGAAATCGAGACGGCGTCGTAAAGTAGACAAGAACAAGAACACGCAGAGCTTCAGCTACCCGTAAGTCCTGTAAAATCGCTCTTTAAACCACTTCGAAAGGAGAACTTTAGGGGGAAAACTTTGTTAAAGAACTTGGAGCTGAGAAGCCGGGTCTGAATTTAACACAGCAGACAGGAGAAATGTAAAACTCACCAGAGGAGCTTCTCTCTGAACTGGTATGACATGAAGGCTTGGCTAACTCGATGTTGTTTTGCAAATGCAGTATTCTGCTTCCCATGTTTACTTTTTAAAATGCCGGGGGCAGATATTACATGGACTGTAACAGGAGTTAGAGACCTAAAACATTTATCAGCGGATTAAAAACATGAATGCTCGAAGGTGCACAGGTGCACATGAACAACGCCGTCAAGCTAGCCGTGCTAGGCAGGACTAGCAGAGCTGCGCAGCTGGATGAAGGACACAGGATCGCGGTCAGAAAATACAGTGAAGAGCTGGACCGAGGATCGAGTGTGTGAAATTCTGTGGAGCTTTTGAGCTGGCATTGCGAGACCGCGATGAGACAGCATCGTCCGACAACCCCGGCATTTTTC
>NW_019428484.1:0-1709 GCF_002814215.2 Seriola lalandi dorsalis
CGTCACAGTATAGTAACGCATAAAAATGGCATAAAACGTCATAGTATAGTAAGGCATAAAACGTCATAGTATAATAAGGCATAAAGAGGTGAAAAAACGTCATAGTACAGTAAGGCATAAAACATCATAGTATAGTAAGGCATAAAAAGGTCAAAAAACGCCATAGTATAGTAAGGCATAAAAATGGCATAAAACATCATAGTACAGTAAGGCATAAAACGTCACAGTATAGTAAGGCACAAAAATGGCATAAAACGTCATAGTATAGTAAGGCATAAAACGTCATAGTATAGTAAGGCATAAAGAGGTGAAAAAACGTCATAGTACAGTAAGGCATAAAACATCATAGTATAGTAAGGCATAAAAAGATGAAAAAACAGTATAGTAAGGCATAAAACGTCATAGGATATTGAGGCATAAAAAGGTGAATAAACGCCATAGTATAGTAAGGCATAAAATGTCATAGTACAGTAAGGCATAAAAATGGCATAAAACATCATAATATAGTAATGCATAAAAAAGTCAAATAACGTCATAGTATAGTAAGGCATAAAAATGGCATAAAACGTCATAGTATAGTAAGGCATAAAAAGGTGAAAAAATGTCATAATATAGTAAGGCATAAAACGTCATAGTATAGTAAGGCATAAAAGTTCAAAGGATAGTGAGGCATAAAAAGGTGAAAATAAATCATAGTATAGTAAGGCATAAAAATGACATAAAACGTCATAGTATAGTAAGGCATAAAAAGGTGAAAAAGCATCATAGTATAGTAAGGCATAAAAATTAGAAAAAACCTCATAGTATAGTAAGGCATAAAACGTCATAGTATAGTGAGTAAAAAAAAGGTTTAAAAACATCATACTATAGTATGGCATAAAAAGGGCATAAAACGTCATAGTATAGTAAGGCATAAAACATAATAGTATAGTAAGGAATAAAAATGGCATAAAACGTCAGAGTATAGTAAGGCATAAAAATGGCATAAAACGTCATAGTATAGTAAGGCATAAAAAGGTGAAAAAGCATCATAGTACAGTAAGGCATAAAAAGGTGAAAAAACATCATAGTATAGTAAGGCATAAAACGTCATAGTATAGTGAGGAATAAAAAGGTTTAAAAACATCATACTACAGTAAGGCATAAAAAGGGCATAAAACGTCATAGTATAGTAAGGCATAAAATATCATAGTATTGTAAGGCATGAAAAGGTGAAAAAATATCATAGCATAGTAAGGCATAAAACGTCATAGTATAGTAAGGCATAAAAATGGCATCAAACGTCATAGTATAATAAGGCATAAAAATGGCATAAAACGTCATAGTATAGTAAGGCATAAAAAGTTTAAAAAATGTCATAGTATAGCAAGGCATAAAACATCATAGTGTAATAAGGCATAAAAAAGTGAAAAAACGTCATAGTACAGTAAGGCATAAAAATGGCATAAAACGTCATAGTATAGTAAGGCATAAAGAGGTGATAAAACATCATAGTATAGTAAGGCATAAAACGTCATAGTATAGTGAGGCATAAAAATGTCATAGTATAGTAAGGCATAAAAAGGTGAAAAAACATCATAGTATGGTGAGACATAAAACGTCATCGTATAATAAGGCATAAAAATGGCATTAAAACGTCATAGTATAGTAAGGCATAAAAATTTGAAAAAACGTCATAGTATAGTAAGGCATAAAATGTCATAGTATAG
>NW_019428485.1:0-649 GCF_002814215.2 Seriola lalandi dorsalis
GCAAAAAACGTTTTTTAGAAATTCAGTCAGTTCATGTCAGATCAGAAACCAAGCCGTGAAGTCAAAGGAATTGTCTGTAGACCTCCGAGACAAGATTGTATCGAGGCACAGATCTGGGGAAGGGTACAAAAACATTTCTGCAGCATTGATGGTCCCGAAGAGCACAGTGGTCTCCATCATTCCTAAATGGAAGAAGTTTGGAACCGTCTTCCTAGAGCTGGCCGCCCAGCCAAACTGAGCAATCAGGGGAGAAGGGCTTCGGTCAGGGAGGTGACCAAGAACCCAATGGTCACTTTGACAGAGCTCCAGCGTTCCTCTGTGGAGATGGGAGAAACTTCCAGAAGGACAACCGTCTCTGCAGCACTCCACCAATCAAGCCTTTATGGTAGAGTGGCCAGACGGAAGCCTCTACTCAGTAAAATGGACATGACAGCCCGTTTGGAGTTTACCAGAAGGCACCTAAAGGACTCTCAGACAATGAGAAACAAGATTCTCTGGTCTGATGAAACCAAGATTGAACTCTTTGGCCTGAATGCCAAGCGTCACATCTGGAGGAAACCAGGCACATCATCACCTGGGTAATACCATCTCTACGGTGAAGCATGGTGGTGGTGGCAGCATCATGCTGTGGGGATGTTTTTCAGCAGCA
>NW_019428486.1:0-563 GCF_002814215.2 Seriola lalandi dorsalis
TTCAAACAACTGCAAATTATGAGAAAACCGTTACTTCTTTTCATAAACTGAAAAGACCGTGCCAGACACTGAAGACAGAAGTTTCTACAGTCTCTATTTTATTCAGATATTCCTTAAAATGAGTGAGTAAGTTCAGTGCGAAGACAGAGAGAGATTCTTTTGAAAAAAAAAGACGATTACAGTAGGTGTCAATGAGAGTGAGACAGGTATTGCTGCCAGATTCGGCACCCCCGTTTAAATTTTGTGCAGACCCTGCCTGTCAAAGTTACATTTTATGAATCCCAACAACTATGTCTACATTTTCAGAAAGAATTATTTGTCTCCTTTTTACGGTTTGGCCGAGAGCTCGATTTAAAAATAAAAATAAAGGTTACTTTTTACTGCTTCACGCACTCTAGCCAACTGACGCTTTCACTCTAACTTTGAAGAAAAAGTGATTTGCACTCCTCCTGAGTGCTCACAGTTTGAAAAGTTTACATGTTATGTAAAAACAGTTCCTGTCTTTTTGAGAGAGCAGAAGTTTTCCTCCGTTTTATAGTTTGAATCACATTTCTACGTGCAGG
>NW_019428487.1:0-674 GCF_002814215.2 Seriola lalandi dorsalis
AAAAAAAAAAACATAGTATAGTATGGCAAAAAAATTTAAAAAACAACATAGTATAGTATGGTGAAAAAAGTGAAAGAACGACATAGTATAATACGCCATGAAAATACCAAAAAACAGGGCATCGTGTGGTGTAGTGGTCTAAGCAGGCGCCTCATGTGTATAGGCTATAGTCCTCGTTGCAGTCGGCCCCGGTTCGAATCGCGCATCGGACGGCCCTTTGCTGCATGTCATTTCCCCGCCTCCTGTCTCTATCCACTATACTGTCCAATGAAGGCATAAAGAGCCCAAAAAATATACTTTAAAAAAATCAAAAAACGTCATGTTATAAACGTGATAGTGTAGTAAGGCCTTAACAGTGAAAAAAACGACATACTATAGTATAGCGAAAAAAAGTGAAAAAACAACATAGTATAGTATGGAGGAAAAAGTGTAAGCCATAAGAACATCAAAAACATCAAATTTTGGAAAGGTATAAAGATGTCATAGTATAGTAAGACCTTGAAAGAAAAAGAAAAAACATAGTATAGTATGGCAAAAAAAAATTTAAAAAATGACATAGTATAGTATGGTGAAAAAAGTGAAAAAATCCCCATCGTATAATAAGCCATAAAAACATCAAAAACATCATAATATAGTTTGGCATAAAGATGTAATAGTATAGTAGGACCTTAAAA
>NW_019428488.1:0-521 GCF_002814215.2 Seriola lalandi dorsalis
CATACTATACTATGGCAAAAAACTGAAAAAAACGACATAGTATAGTATGGCAAAAAAAGTGAAAAAATGAAATAGCATATAAAGGCATAAAAACATCTAAAAACATCCTAGTATAGTAAGGTATAAAGACATGATAGTATATTAAGGCCTTAAAGTGAGAAAAACGACATAGTATAGTATGGCAAAAAAACTGAAAAAAACGTTCTAGTATAGTAAGGTATAAAGACATGATAGTATATTAAGGCCTTAAAGTGAAAAAAACGACATAATATAGTATGGCAAAAAAAGTGAAAAAATGAAATAGCATATAAAGGCATAAAAACATCCTAGTATAGTAAGGTATAAAGACATGATAGTATATTAAGGCCTTAAAGTGAAAAAAACGACATAGTATAGTATGGCAAAAAAAGTGAAAAAATGAAATAGCATATAAAGGCATAAAAACATTTAAAAACGTTCTAGTATAGTAAGGTATAAAGACATGATAGTATATTAAGGCCTTAAAGTGAGAAAAACAACAT
>NW_019428489.1:0-714 GCF_002814215.2 Seriola lalandi dorsalis
AGTATTTTTCATCTCCGCCACCAGAGTATGTTTTATTTATTTCATTACAGCTCGTCACTAAACGTTAAAACATCGTCGACATGAGTGAACAGCATCGAGCAGTGGAAACATGACTTTATTTACTACTATGAAGCAGTAGCGGCGCCAGGATTTTGTGAATGGGTGGGCCTACAGAAAAATGGATGGGCCAATAAAAAAAGGAAAAACACAGCACTGCGCTGCAACCTGCAACAGCTTCCGTGACTCTGGTCGGGGAACTTGCGACGTGCTAGGCTGCTGCTGAACCCTGCCTCCTATAACACATAACGCCATCATATGTCACCTTTGTCTGCTGCTGCCAATAGTGTTCCCCCCAGAAAACATGCAGACAGACAAACAGACAGAGACACTGCCGTTAACATTACTTGCCTTTCTCTTTCCCTTGCTGACATGACTGAGGGGATGGATGAAGGAGGAGGAGGATTAGCGTTGCTTTGGGATCGGGGCCGGGCGGCTGAACTGGCCTTTAAACTAGCACTTGTATTTAAATCAAGTGGAGTTTCCTCCTGCTCAACACGGCGTCTTTTGTTAAAAAAAAACAAGTAAGCTGCTCTGTTTCGCCATCTTAAACTCTGTCTCTCTTTTTTCTCTTTACCTGTAACGTTACACATTTCTTTCTTCCTGACTGTTTGCGCGCAAACTAACTCATTCATTTCATTCGGGTCACATGCTGAT
>NW_019428490.1:0-375 GCF_002814215.2 Seriola lalandi dorsalis
CCTAATTCAGTTGATTCTGTGAAACATGTAGATCCAGTTGAATCATATTTGACAGAAAAAAACAATTGATGCTCTCAGTTGTTCACATATTCTCACAAAATGTCAGGACTGAGTTTTCCTGCTGTGAGTGTATATGTGTGAAAGAGAGTGTGCATACAGTTTATAGTGTGTGTGTGTGTGTGTGTGTGTGTGTGTGTGTGGTCAGGCAGAGCAGCCCACATCATCATTTAATGATGGCCTAGCAAACGGTACATGTACATTCGACAAAGATGAATGATACTCCGGCTCATAGAAACTGCTGCATGATGCCTTTCTCTCTCTCTCTGTCTCTCTCTCTCTCTCTCTCTCTCTCTCTCTCTCTCTCTCTCTCTCTCT
>NW_019428491.1:0-783 GCF_002814215.2 Seriola lalandi dorsalis
CCATACTATACTATGATGTTTTTTTACATTTTTCTGCCTCATTATATTATTTCGGATCATGCCTGACCATACTATAACATTTTTATGAACTTTCATGCCTTAATATACCATGATGTATTTTTGACATTTTATGCCATACCTATGTCGTTTTTTGTCATTTTTCTGCCATACTATACTAAGATCTATTTTGGCATTTTTATGGCTAATTATATTATTTCGTCTCGTTCCAGACCATACTATGACGATTTTATGACCTTTTATGCCTTTATATACTATGATGTATTTTTGACATTTTTCTGCCATACTATACTAAGATCTATTTTGGCATTTTTATGGCTAATTATATTATTTCATCTCATGCCTGACCATACTATAACATTTTTATGAACTTTCATGCCTTAATATACCATGATGTATTTTTGACATTTTATGCCACACCTATGTTGTTTTTTGTGATTTTTCTGCCATACTATACTAAGATCTATTTTGGCATTTTTATGGCTAATTATATTATTTCGTCTCATGCCAGACCATACTGCGATGATCTCATGACCTTTTATGTCTTAATATACTATGGTGTATTTTTGACATTTTCTGCCATACTATACTATGTCGTTTTTTGACATTTCATGCCATAATATATTATGACGTTTTTTGACATTTTTATGCCTCATTATATTATTTCGGATCATGCCTGACCATACTATAACATTTTTATGAACTTTGAAGCCTTAATATACTATGATGTATTTTCGACATTTTCTGCCATACTATACTAAGATC
>NW_019428492.1:0-325 GCF_002814215.2 Seriola lalandi dorsalis
TCCAATTTCAACCGGCTTAAGGAGCAATTTGAAATTTCGACAAACTTCGACAAAAAAATATTTTGCAAAATTGTTCCAGATACTCGCATTCGGATTGTGGCACCTGTCGTATCATGATCTAAGAGAGGCAGACTGCTGGGAATCCGTTGTCACATTTAATTGAAAAACCCAGCTTTATTTGCATAACAGCGCTCAATGGAAACACAGAGCATTCATAATTGTGTTTCGTCGTCTTTTCTTAAAAATAGCTTCTTTTTTCGGCAAAGCTGCGATGGAAACCCGGCTTCTGGTTTTCCTGTGTGACTTCTTTCCTGCTTTTCTCTTC
>NW_019428493.1:0-676 GCF_002814215.2 Seriola lalandi dorsalis
CCTTATTATACTATGACGTGTTATACCTTACTGTACTATGCCTTTTTTTGGCATTTTTGAGCCTTATTATACTTTGACTTTTTTTTGCATTTTTATGCCTTACTATAAAATTACGTTTTTTTTTGCATTTTTATGACTTACTATACTATGACGTTTTATGCCTTACTATACTATGACTTTTTCATAACTTATTATACTATGATGTTTTATGCCTTACAATACTATGACGTTTTTTGGAATTTTTATGCCTTACTATACTATGACTTTTTTTGTCATTTTATGCCTTTCTATACTATGACTTTTTCATAACCTATTATAATATGACTTTTTTTTTTTACTTTTCATGCCTTACTATACTATGACATTTTATCCCTTACTATATATACTATGACGTTTTATGTCATTTTTATGCCTTGCTATACCATGATGTTTTTCTTTGCATTTTTATGACTTACTATACTATGACGTTTTATGCCTTGCTATACTGTGACTTTTTCATAACTTATTATACTATGACGTTTTATGCCTTACTATACTATGACTTTTCATAACTTATTATACTATGATATTTTATGACTTTTTATGCCTTACTATACGATGACGTTTTTAGCCCTATTAAGCCTTACTATACTATGACGTTTTTTGGCATTTTTATGCCTTACTAGACTATGATGTT
>NW_019428494.1:0-710 GCF_002814215.2 Seriola lalandi dorsalis
GTCTCTCTGACACAGGAGCAAAGACTATGTACAAACTCCTGCTCCAAGTGATTAATAAAGACAAAGTGAAGGGTCGGGCCGACACACCGTGGAGGGTCCACCTGGGTCTAGGTCCAGATGTGGAGCCTTCATGGAGAGCACTGTACAAACCAGCATTAACTAGAAGGCTTGGAGACTTACAGTGGAGGCTTTACATGGGGCTGTGGCTGTCAAGGCTTTTGTGTCTATTTGAAATCCAAGTGTTGATGAAAGGTGTCCGTTCTGTTCCCTCAGAGAAAGTGTGTTTCATTGTTTCCTGGACTGCAGCAGGCTGCAGGCTCTGTTCCTGTTTTTAGAGGCTGTTTCTTTTGTATGGAGAGGTTTTTACCAAACACATGTTCATCCTGGGCTGTAGATACAGGCAGAAAGAAAGAGCCAAGTGTCCACTTTTAAACTTCCTTCTGGCTCAGGCTAAGATGGCTGTTCACCTGAGTGGGAGGAGAAAGATGGAGGGATCAGCAGACTGTGATGTAGAAACAGTCTTCATCAGAATGATGAAGAGCAGGTTAACTGACTTTAATTACTACAGTCTGATGAAGGATGTGGAGTCTTTTGAGAAGGTCTGGTGTGTGAATGAAGGTCTGTTCTGTGAAAGAAGAGAAGCTGCTGTTTGTTCGTCTATTGGTTTAGTGTGTGTGTGTGTGTGTGTGTGTGTGTGTGTGTGTGTGTGT
>NW_019428495.1:0-682 GCF_002814215.2 Seriola lalandi dorsalis
AAATCTCTGAGCTGATGAAGAGAAGCACTGAGGTGGAGCAGCTCTCACTCTCTGAAGACCACCTCCACCTCCTCCAAAGCTTCCCATCCCTGAAAGCTGCTCCACCCACCAAGGACTGGACAGAGGTCAGAGTCCGTCCATCATCATATGAGGGGACTGTGGTGAGAGCTGTGGCTCAGCTGGAGGAGACGCTCAGTGAAGAGATGAAGAAGCTGATTGATGAGGCTGAGCTGAAGAGGGTCCAGCAGTATGCAGAGGATGTGACTCTGGATCCTGATACAGCAAATCACTGGCTCATCCTGTCTGATGATGGAAAACAAGTTCACTGTGGTGATGTGAGGAAGAATCTCCCAGACAACCCAGAGAGGTTTTCTTATTGTGTTTTTGTCTTAGGAAAGCAGAGTTTCTCTTCAGGCAGATTTTACTTTGAGGTTCAGGTTAAAGGAAAGACTGACTGGAATTTAGGAGTGGCCAGAGAGTCGGTCAACAGGAAGGGAGAGATCACACTGAGCCCTCAGAATGGTTACTGGACGATATGGTTGAGAAATGGAAATGAGTATGAAGCTCTTGCTGTCCCCTCAGTCCGTCTCTCTCTGAAGTCTCAGCCTGAGAAGGTGGGGGTGTTTGTGGATCATGAGGAGGGTCTGGTCTCCTTTTATGACGTAGCTGCTGCAGCTCTCAT
>NW_019428496.1:0-745 GCF_002814215.2 Seriola lalandi dorsalis
ATTTCATGGTTTTGGCTCATTCCAGCTCACAGAAATTTGAGCTGTGGCAGAAGACAAATAATAATAATAAACCAACACTAAAGATTAAGTGTCCTGGCCCTTCAGGGGTTTAACATTAACAACAATACAACAATAACACCACGTACAAGCAAGACACGTTCTGCTCTCATTCCCAATACTGAGAATAGAACATGGACCACACTATTGGGTGTCCACATGGTGTCATGAAGTGGGTGGGTAAACTGAGCTAAGATATAGCATGTGAGGACAGACAAGCCCTGCAGACCAGCTCTGCTCACATGGAATTAACCATGGACTCTAAACTGCTAACTGTCGGCACAGGGAAAATGCACATGAATAATTTTCTGATTTACAAGCAAATGTAAAAGGTATCTGTACTCTAAAGATGACATGTCTTCACTGTTTTAGGAACGCAAACTGCAAAAAAAGTGTTGTGCTCTTGTGTTTAAATTACATCAACAGATTCATATTTATTCTTTGTCCTAAATGCTTCTCTAAAATGTCATATGCAAACCAATCTCAGACTATCAATCTCAACATCACTGGTCAACAGTATCAGGGATTGCTGGAAAGAGTCTTGTTTTCCACTCTGATTGGAATGCCATGCTGTGTGTTCCTCTTCATCAATGGCACCATGCTTTTTACCCTGAGGAGTAAACTGGTGTTTCGGGAGACCTCCCGTTACATTCTTCTGTATAACCTCCTTTTTGCAGACACTGCTCAG
>NW_019428497.1:0-445 GCF_002814215.2 Seriola lalandi dorsalis
TATAATATGTCGATTTTATGACCTTTTTGTGCCTTACTATACTATGTCGTTTTTATGCCTTACTATACTATGATGTTTTTTGACTTTTTATGCCTTAATAAAATATGTCATTTTTTTGCCTTACTGTACTATGTCTTTTTATGCCTTACTATACAATGTCGTTTTTATGCCTTACTATACTATGAATTTTTATGCATTCCTATGCTAATTCGTTTTCATGGCTTACTATGCTATGACTTTTTTTAGACTTTTTATGCCTTACTATACTATGACTTTTTATGCCTTACTATACTATGTCGTTTTTATGACCTTTTTGTGCCCTACTATACTTTGTCGTTTTTTAGACTTTTTATGCCTTACTCTACTATGTCGTTTTTATGCCTTACTATACTATGACGTTTTTATGACTTTTTAAGGTTTACTATAATATGTCGATTTTATGACC
>NW_019428498.1:0-652 GCF_002814215.2 Seriola lalandi dorsalis
TGTGCTTCAGGATTCTGTATGGTAACTTCTCTGGGAGTCATCCCTTGGGTTTTGACGCCATTTAAAGCTCAACTCAGTGATTTTTACATTAAAGGCTCTTAAGGGTAGATGTTGGGCGTTTTGGCCTTAATTACTGAGAAGATGGGCTTAAGCAGCCTAGGTTCAATTGATGTCAAATTTTGGTCACTTTTTGCTCTGCTAGATGGACAAATTATGGGTGCAAGTGTTCAGTTAAACCTCATCCTCACAACAATTATTGCAAGTCCATACACTCTTATTTGCTTGAGTAGGCCCCAGTCATACACTTGCGAAGCCTGCCTGTTTGTTCTGCTGCAGAAACTGGCAAATGTGTTGGTCAAATTCTTAGGCCCCAGGGAGCGGGTAAATTGACTTTGGTCATTTTTCCTCAATTATAGCTATTTATCATGATGTAATTGAAGTACAGCACAAAAAAGGCGGTGGGATCAATGTAAGATGCTGGTTTGAGCCCTCTTGGTTTGGAGCCCCGATATGGTCCTTGAACAGATCTAGCCCGGGGAAGGCGCTAGAAGGTTGTGCTTCAGGATTCTGTGTGGTTAATTCTCTGGGAGTCATCCCTTGGGTTTTGACGCCATTTAAAGCTCAACCCAGTGATTTTTACATTAAAGGCTCT
>NW_019428499.1:0-1852 GCF_002814215.2 Seriola lalandi dorsalis
ATACTATTGTAAGGCATAATAGGGCATAAACTGTCATAGTATAGCAAGGCAATAAAAACGTAAAAAAAAAGGTCAAAGTATAGTAAGGTATAAAAATGTCAAAAAATTTCATAGTATAATAAGACATAAAATGTCATAAAAACGTCATAGTATAGTAAGGCATAAAAATGTGAAAAAAAACGTCATGGTATAGTAAGGCTTAAAAACATCCAAAAACGTCATAGTATAGTAAGGCAATAAAAACTAAAAAAAAACAGTCAAATTATAGTAAGGCATAAAATGTCATAAAAATGTCATACTATTGTAAGGCATAAAAGGGCATAAAACATCATAGTATAGTAAGGCAATAAAAACGTAAAAAAAAAGGTTAAAGTATAGTAAGGTATAAAAATGTCAAAAAATTTCATAGTATAGTAAGGCAGGAAATGTCAGAAAAGGTCATAGTATAATAGGGCAATAAAAATGTAAAAAAAAACGTCAAATCATAGTAAGGCATAAAATGTCATAAAAACATCATACTATTGTAAGGCATAAAAATGTCACAGAAAGGCCTTGTATAGTAAGGTATAAAAGGGCATAAAAACGTCAAAGTATAGAAAGGCATAAAAATGTCAAAAAATTTCATAGTATAGTAAGGCAGAAAATGTCAGAAAACGTCATAGTATAGTAAGGCAATAGAAACGTAAAAAAACCCGTCAAATTATAGTAACACATAAAATGTCATATACACGTCATACTGTCGTAAGGCATAAAAATGTTACAGAAAGGCCTTGTATGGTAAGGCATAAAAGGGCATAAAAACGTCATAGTATAGTAAGGCATAAAAAGCCATGAAAAAATCACAGTATAGTAAGGCATAAAAATGTCAAAACATTTCATAGTAATGTAAGGCAGGAAATGTCAGAAAACATCATACTATAGTAAGGCATCAAACATCATAGTGTAGTAAAGCATAAAAATAAAAAAAAAACTGTTAAATTGTAGTAAGGTATGAAACTTAATAAAAACGTCATAGTAAAGTAAGGCCTAAAAATGGCAAAAAATGTCATAGTGTAGTGAAGGCAGAAAATGTCAGAAAACGTCATACTGTAAGGCATAAAACGTCATAGTATAGTAAGGCAAAAAAAGTAAAAAAAAAGTCAAATTATAGTAAGGCTTAAAATGTCATAAAAATGTCATACTATTGTAAGGCATAAAAGGGCATAAAACGTCATAGTATAGTAAGGCAATAAAAACGTAAAAAAAAGGTCAAAGTATAGTAAGGTATAAAAATGTCAAAAAATGTCATACTATTGTAAGGCATAAAAGGGCATAAAAAGTCATAGTATAGTAAGGCAGGAAATGTCATAAAACGTCATAGTATAGTGAGGCATAAAACGTCATAGTATAGTAAGGCAAAAAAAGTCAAAAAAATGTCAAATGATAGTAAGGCTTAAAATGTCATAAAAATGTCATACTATTATAAGGCATAAAAGGGCATAAATCGTCATAGTATAGTAAGGCAATAAAAACGTTAAAAAAAAGGTCAAAGTATAGTAAGGTATAAAAAGCCATGAAAAAAATCACAGTATAGTAAGGCATAAAAATGTCAAAACATTTCATAGTAATGTAAGGCAGGAAATGTCAGAAAACATCATACTATAGTAAGGCATCAAACATCATAGTGTAGAAAAGCATAAAAATAAAAAAAAAAATGTCAAATTGTAGTAAGGTATGAAACTTAATAAAAACGTCATAGTAAAGTAAGGCATAAAAATGGCAAAAAATGTCATAGTGTAGTAAAGGCAGAAAATGTCAGAAAACGTCATACTATAGTAAGGCATAAAACGTCATAGTATAGTAAGGCAAAAAA
>NW_019428500.1:0-575 GCF_002814215.2 Seriola lalandi dorsalis
CTCACATCTTCATTCATGCCACTAGAGACAGGAGGAGAGATGCAGGAAAAGATGTGAGGAGAGAGGAAATGAGGACACAAGACGTCCTTCCTGCTTCTGATGATGTCATCACAGCAGCATCAGCTGTCAGCCTGATTTCTTCTCTGGCAACTTTTCATGGTCTGGAGTTTGTATTTGCCCAAATTCACACTGACAAAATACTAGTTAGTCCGCACACCTACCACTGACTGCTCAGCGTTTCAGTATGTCTGAATATTTTCAAACATCTGCACATTTATTAAACCTGTGTTCTGTATTTGTACTGTGCTCAGATCAGTCAAAGCTCAGTGTTTAAATGCTCTTCACTGCTCAGAGGCTAAACAAATTCAATATTTAATAATCCTGGTTATGATTCAAATGTCATAACCAGTCATGTTATACTAGCACAGATAAACTAGTGAAGAGGCAGGTTCATAAAAGGTGTGATTTGGCAGTGGCATGAAAGGTATTAATTGATAGATATCTGTGGAAAGGTGGTGCACTGCCTCCAACGTTACCACAAGTGTTTGTGTTGAGGAATAGGAAGTTGGGAATAA
>NW_019428501.1:0-323 GCF_002814215.2 Seriola lalandi dorsalis
AGAAAAGGTCGAACCAGCTACCAGGCCAGTGTGGTAGCTGTCAGATACTCACAGCACAGCATGATCATCCATGTGTTGGCTCTGCTGCTCTGTCTATTCAGACTCTACCTGCATTTACTGCAGAACAAGAGGAAGTATAGTCTGGTGGTTTAAACTTATTTCAATTAGTTGCCGTCGCAGATGATTGGATGTCCAATCGGTCGTTTTTGCGACATGTTTGAACGCGTTTTCTTTGAAGACTGAATGGGGAACTCGGCCTCTGAACGGGTGTGTGTCTCTGTGTGTGTGTATGTGTGTGTGTGTGTGTGTGTGTGTGTGTGTGT
>NW_019428502.1:0-412 GCF_002814215.2 Seriola lalandi dorsalis
GTGGCACCCCTGAGAGGGAATGGCCACATTAATATTATTTTGTGTATAAAGCCTATGTATGAATGGGACACTTTCATTAATATATGTATTTATTTTCATTTATTTTATTCAAAAGTAGAGAACTATATGAAAGGGGTCATTTTATTTTGAAAAGCAGTCGGGCGGAACGTTTGTGGTCACTCCAGGTGTTCGGGGGTACGGTAAAGGAGCCCCACCTTTCGCTTCCACCTCAGACACGTGCTGGAGGAATACAGAGACGCTTGGTGTCTTCATTACTCCGCTCTTCACCTGCTTTTACAGGTCGGTAAACGGTTTGAGAATCGGAAAATGTTGGTTTAGGTTGTAGCCTTTTATCCATGCTAATGTAAACAAGAGAGTTTAAGGCAGTTCACTTGAGTTATTTATGGGTAAA
>NW_019428503.1:0-355 GCF_002814215.2 Seriola lalandi dorsalis
GCCTGAAAAGCCAATAAGTTATGATTTCTTATCATCGCCTTTTGCACTTTTGACTATTTCCGTGTATTTTTGGCGTTATTTATTTATTTATTTATCTTTTTTTTTTGACAATCCCTTTTTCTCCAAACAGCTCTTGAGGAAATACCCAGACATTTTTGTTGTTGTTGTTATTTTTAATAAACCAGGACCATCTTTTTTATCAAAGTCAACACTATCCTCTAGTGGTGGGAGCCCATTGCACCACTATAGATACATGCAGGCATTCACAGTTCAAAGGTTGTATTTTATATCAGCTTTTATCTGCTTAAACTGAGGGATGATAATTAACGCCACTACCACTACAGGTAAGTTAGCC
>NW_019428504.1:0-573 GCF_002814215.2 Seriola lalandi dorsalis
AGAGAGAAACTACAGGACATTCTGAGAGACACATGGACAAACATCTCACTGACACTGACTGAAGTGGATGTTTCACTGTCACAACCAGAGCCCAGGACCAGAGCTGACTTCTTAAAATATTCACAGGAAATCACACTGGATCCAAACACAGCAAATACATATCTGTTATTATCTGAGGGAAACAGAAAAGCAACATTAATGAGTCAACAACAGTCTTATTCTATTCACCCAGACAGATTCACTACATGGTGGCAGGTCCTGAGTAGAGAGAGTCTGACTGGACGTTGTTACTGGGAGGTGGAGTGGAGAGGAGGAGTTTCTGTAGCAGTCGCATACAAGAATATCAGCAGAGCAGGGAGATCAAAGGAATGTAGATTTGGAAACAATCACAAATCATGGGCGTTATATTGTAACCAAGACAGTTTTTCATTTAAGTTCAACAACATCAGCACTCCAGTCTCAGGTCCTCGGTCCTCCAGAGTAGGAGTGTACCTGGATCACAGAGCAGGTGTTCTGTCCTTCTACAGCGTCTCTGAAACCATGACTCTCCTCCACAGAGTCCAGACCACATTC
>NW_019428505.1:0-503 GCF_002814215.2 Seriola lalandi dorsalis
TTGTCAAACACCAGCAACAGCAAATGTGAAGAAACAGAACATTCACAGGTTCGCTCTCGCATTAATGCTCTCAGCGTCTGTGTGTCACCGTGAACAAAGTCTCTAAACGCCCCGCACCGCCACACGTGTTCTCCACAGTACGCTTTGCAAATACACAGCAGCCCTGCTACACACACACACACACACACACACACACACTTCCGCAAACTTCTTTCCCTAATTAGCTGAATCATGCGTGAAAACGAAAAGATGTAAAAACGTCAATGCATCGACTTCACACTAGTTTGTAGTTGCTCAGCATCACATACGCAGCAAAATCACTAACTAACAGGGCAGAGGAAACACACACACCTTTCCCAGGGGGAAGGTCCTTAATGAGAGGAGGAAGTAAAGTCCACCAAAGGGGGGGCCAAGCGCGGTTCATAAAATAAGACGACTGGATACTTCCTGTTTCAAAAGGTGTATACCATAAAAATATATTTACAACACATATACACAACTCA
>NW_019428506.1:0-613 GCF_002814215.2 Seriola lalandi dorsalis
ATATACTACAACGTTTTTTAGCATTTTTATGCCATACTATACTACAACGTTTTTTAGCATTTTTATGCCTTACCATACTATGACGTTTTTATAACCCTTTATGGCTTAATATACTGTTATGTTTTTTTGACGTTTTATGCCATACTATACTATGACGTTTTTTAGCATTTTTATGCCTTATTATACTATATCATTTGATGCCTTATTATACTATGACTTTTTTATAACCTTTTTATGGCTTAATATACTAATATGTTTTTTTTTACATTTTATGCCATACTATACTATGATGTCTTTTAGCATTTTCATGCCATACTATACTACAACGTTTTTTAGCATTTTTATACCTTACTATACTATATCATTCGATGCCTTACCATACTCTAACGTTTTTATAACTTTTTATGGCTTTTGACATTTTTGTGCCATAATATACTATGATGTTTTTTAGCATTTTTGTGCCTTACTATACTATATCATTTGATATCTTACTATACTATGACGTTTTTATAACTTATTATGGCTTAATATACTATGATGTTTTTTTGACGTTTTATGCCATACTATACTATGACCTTTTTTTTAGCATTTTTATCCCTTATTATACTATATC
>NW_019428507.1:0-322 GCF_002814215.2 Seriola lalandi dorsalis
GAGGAAAACCTTAGTGTTCTATCTCGTAACAGTGACAATCGTGTGTGTGTGTGTGTGTGTGTGTGTGTGTGTGAGAGAGAGAGAGAGAGAGAGAGTGAGAGAGACAGAGAGTTTGCAGGTTTACTGCTGCCAGATGTATAATTCTTATGTCATGCTCCACTGAGTCCAGCCTCCCAGAGACCCCCCAATGAAATTAGTTGTGTGTGTGTCTGTGTGTGTGTGTGTGTGTGCGTGTGTGTGTGTGTGTGTGGTTGCGCACAGCCTGGTGAAATGAGATGTTCACATCCCAAGGACGTCTCCCACCATAATTTAAACTCACTGG
>NW_019428508.1:0-730 GCF_002814215.2 Seriola lalandi dorsalis
TCATTTTTATGACTTTTTGTGCCTTACTATACTATGTCGTTTTTATGAGTTTTTGTACCTTACTATACTATGTCGTTTTTATGCCTTATTATATATGTCGTTTTTATGACTTTTTGTGCCTTACTATACTGTGCCGTTTTTATGACTCCTTGCACCTTACTATACTATGAAGTTTTTTTTCCTTACTATACTATGTCACTTTTATCACTTTTTTTGCCTTACTATACTATGTCGTTTTTATCACTTTTTTTGCCTTACTATACTATGACATTTTTTTGCCTTACTATACTATGTCATTTTTATGACTTTTTTTGCCTTACTATATTATGTCGTTTTTATCACTTTTTTTGCCTTACTATACTATGTCGTTTTTATCACTTTTTGTGCCTTACTATACTATGTAATTTTTTCACTTTTTGTGCATTACTATACTATGTCATTTTTATCACTTTTTTTTGCCTTACTATTCTATGTCATTTTTATGCCTTACTATACTGTGTCATTTTTATGACTTTTTTAGCCTTACTATACTATGTCATTTTTATCACTTTTTTTCCCCTTACTATACTATGTCGTTTTTATCGCTTTTTTTGCCTTACTATACTATGTCATTTTTATCACTTTTTGTGCCTTACTATACTGTGAAATTTTTTTGCCTTACTATACTATGTAATTTTTATGACTTCTTGTGCCTTACTATACTATGTCGTTTTTATGACTTTTTGTGCCT
>NW_019428509.1:0-655 GCF_002814215.2 Seriola lalandi dorsalis
AATACATCATACCATATTAAGGCATAAAATGTCATAAAAACGTCAAGGCATGAGACGAAATAATGTAATTAAGCATAAAAATGCCAAAAAAATTTTAGTATAATATAGCAGAAAAATGACAAAAATGTCATAGTATAGTATGGCATAAAACGTCAAAAAAACATCATAGTGTATTAATGCATAAAAGGTCATATAAATGTTATAGCATGGCAAGGAATGAGAAGAAATAATATAATTATGCATAAAAATGCCAAAAAACGTCAATGTATAGTATAGCAGAAAAATGACGAAAAATGTCATCGTATAGTATGGCATAAAACGTCAAGAATACATCATACCATATTAAGGCATAAAATGTCATAAAAACGTCATAGTATGGCAAGGCATGAGATGAAAAAATATAATTAAGCATAAAAATGCCAAAAAAATTTTAGTATAATATAGCAGAAAAATTACAAAAATGTCATAGTATAGTATGGCATAAAACGTCAAAAAAACATCATAGTGTATTAATGCATAAAAGGTCATATAAATGTTATAGCATGGCAAGGAATGAGAAGAAATAATATAATTATGCATAAAAATGCCAAAAAACGTCAATGTATAGTATAGCAGAAAAATGATGAAACATTTCATAGTATAGTATGGCATAAAA
>NW_019428510.1:0-391 GCF_002814215.2 Seriola lalandi dorsalis
TTAATTCAATAAAAAGCATTTTTCCTTCTAACACTTAATCTTGATTTTATCTTGATTAAATATTGTCTGTTGAGTAAACTGCTGTCTTAGTTTGGTTGATTAACTGCTTGGGAAGTTGTTGGAACTTGCTAGCCCATTTCAACTCCATTAAAATGGTCTGTTATGTAAACCTTTCCACTAAATTCCTATATGATGTTTATAAGTGTGTGGTTTAACATCTTACACTTTCAAAAAACAAGGAATGATTCAGGAACTTGTTCACTAATAAAAAAACTAAATCTAATTTCTCTTTGTTCAGATTCTGTCACACCAGCCTGCATTAATGTGACCTACGCTCAAGGGAGAATGTGTTCTTACAAGCAGACATCAGTGAATGAGTCCTGCTCCCTCA
>NW_019428511.1:0-418 GCF_002814215.2 Seriola lalandi dorsalis
ACATGGCCCAGGAACTTGACTTGGCTCTGCAGTAGTTTGCACTTATCCAGCCGCAGTTTCAGCCCATGCCGCCCCAGCTTTTGGAACACTTGATCTAGATGCTGCATGTGAGAAGAGAAATCAGGTGAGTATATGATAATGTCATCTAGGTACACAAGTAAAGATTCTGTTAACTGACCACCCAAGCATTGTTGCATCAACCGTTGAAAAGTTGCTGGTGCGTTGTAGAGACCAAACGGCATTCGCTGAAACTCATATAGGCCAAGCGGGGTGGAAAAGGCAGTCTTTTCTTGGTCTCTGGGGTCCATGGTGACTTGCCAGTAGCCACTGGCCAAATCAAGGGTGGAAAACCACTGGGCATTGGTAAGGCTGGTCAGGGTCTCTTCAATTCGGGGTAGGGGAAATGCATCCTTGTGCG
>NW_019428512.1:0-769 GCF_002814215.2 Seriola lalandi dorsalis
TTTTATGCCTTACTATACTATGGCGTTTTCATGCCTCACTATACTATGGCGTTTTTTGCCTTATTATAATATGACGTTTTTTGACAACTTTATGCCTCACTATACTATGGCGTTTATGCCTTCTATACTATGACGTTTTTATGCCTTATTATACTATGACGTTTATTGACAATTTTATGCCTTACTATAGTATGGCGTTTATGCCTTCTATACTATGGTGTTTTCATGCCTCACTATACTATGGCGTTTTTTGGACAATTTTATGCCTTACTATACTATGATGTTTTTATGCCTTATTATACTATGACGTTTTTTGACAATTTTATGCCTTACTATACTATGGCGTTTTTTGCCTTATTATAATATGACGTTTTTTGGACAATTTTATGCCTTACTATACTATGATGTTTTTATGCCTTATTATACTATGACGTTTTTTGACAATTTTATGCCTTACTATACTATGGCGTGTCTGCCTTCTATACTATGACGTTTTTATGCCTTATTATACTATGACGTTTTTTGACATTTTTATGCCATATTTATAGTATGGTGTTTTAATGCCTTATTATACTATGACGTTTTTTGACAATTTAATGCCTTACTATAGTATGGCGTTTTCATGCCTCACTATACTATGACGTTTTTATGCCTTATTATAATATGACGTTTTTTGACAATTTTATGCCTTATTATACTATGACGTTTTTTGACAATTTTATGCCTTCTATACTATGGCGTTTTCATGCCTCACTATACTATGGCGTTT
>NW_019428513.1:0-455 GCF_002814215.2 Seriola lalandi dorsalis
CTGGTTTAAAACTTTTACAAGTAGATAGTACATTGTTTTACTTACCATGCTGCTCAGTTTGTAATCAGCAACATTCAGCTTCAACAACAAACCATCACATGTAAAAAAAGGAACAATGTTCACGTTTGGCAGAGGATCAGTAACATCTGGCTGAATCAGTCCGTTACAATAAGCAGCTATCAGAAACAGTTCAGAGGGAGTCAGCTGCTGTTTCCAGCCTATCAGGAGGAGACTGATCACTCTGACTGACCTGATCCCCAAACGTGAGGCCAGACCTGCGGCGTTGTCCAGGCGTGGGCCACACACCTCCACCACACGGCCCAGCGTGAGGATCTGGGCCTCACACAGTTTCTGATGCAGGCTCGGCCCAGCTTCACACCGGAGACGAGTCCCGTGAACCACTGGCTCTTTAAGAAGCCAGAACAAAGAGACACCGGCCTTTGGTCTCTCCTTAC
>NW_019428514.1:0-503 GCF_002814215.2 Seriola lalandi dorsalis
AAAAGGTCATAGTATAGTAAGGCATGAAAAGTCATATTATAGTAAGGCATAAAAATGTTAAAAAAACGTCATAGTATAGTAAGGCATGAAAAGTCATATTATAGTAAGGTATAAAAATTTGAAAAAACGTGATATTATAGTAAGGCATAAAAATGTGAAAAAACGTGATATTATAGTAAGGCATAAAAATGTGAAAAAACGTCATAGTATAGTAAGGCATTAAAAGTCATATTATAGTAAGGTATAAAAATTTGAAAAAACGTGATATTATAGTAAGGCATAAAAATGTGAAAACATGTCATAGTATAGTAAGGCATAAAAATGTGAAAAAACGTCATAGTATAGTAAGGCATGAAAAGTCATGTTATAGTAAGGTATAAAAATTTGAAAAAACGTCATAGTATAGTAAGGCATAAAATGTCATAGTATTGTAAGGCATGAAAAGTCATAGTATAGTAAGACACAAAAATGTAAAAAACATGTCATATTATAGTAAGGAATAA
>NW_019428515.1:0-483 GCF_002814215.2 Seriola lalandi dorsalis
CATAAAATGTCAAAAAAGGTCATACTACATTAAGGCATGAAAACGTAAAACAACGTCATAGTATAGTATGGCATAAAAATGCCATAGTATAGGAAGGCATAAAACGTCATAGTATAGTAAGTCATAAAATGTCAAAAAGTGTCATACTATAGTAAGGCATAAAAACATCAAATAATGTCGTAGTATAGTAAGTCATAAAACATCATAGTATAGTAAGGCATAAAACGTCATGGTATAGTGAGGTATAAAAACGTCATGGAATAGTGAGATATAAAAACGGCATAGTATATTAAGGCATAAAAAGTCATGAAAACGTTATACTTTAGTAAGGCATAAAAACATCAAATAATGTCATAGTATAGGAAGGTATAAAATTTCAAAAACCGTCCTAGTACAATAAGGCATAAAACGTCAAAATACATCATAGTATAGTAAGGCATAAACACGCCATAGTATAGTAAGTCATAAAACGTCATAGTATAG
>NW_019428516.1:0-739 GCF_002814215.2 Seriola lalandi dorsalis
AAAAAAAAAAACGATAGTATATTAAGGCATGAAAGGTTATAAAAATGTCATAGTATGGTAAGGCATCAAACGAAACAGTAATGTGAGGCATAAAAATGCTAAAAAACGTCATAGTAGAGTATGGCATAAAATGTCAAAAAAAAAACCGATAGTATATTAAGGCATGAAAGGTTATAAAAACGTCATAGTATGGTAAGGAATCAAACAACATAGTATAGTAAGGCACAAAAATGCCAAAAAACGACATAGTACAGTATGGCATAAAACGTCAAAAAAGGTCATAGTATAGTATGGCATAAAATGTAAAAAAAAAAAATTATAGTATATTAAGGCATAAAAGGTCATTAATACATCATAATAAGGTAACGCATCAAACGAAACAGTAATGTGAGGCATAAAAATGCCAAAAAACGTCATAGTATAGTATGGCATAAAAATATCAAAAAAGGTCATAGTATAGTATGGCATAAAATATAAAAAAAAAAACGATAGTATATTAAGGCATGAAAGGTCATAAAAATGTCACAGTATGGTAAGGAATCAAACAACATAGTATAGTAAGGCACAAAAATGACAAAAAACAGCATAGTATAGTATGGCATAAAATGTCAAAAAAAAATTATAGTATATTAAGGCATGAAAGGTCATAAAAACGTCATAGTATGGTAAGGTATCAAATGAAATAGTAATGTAAGGCATAAAAATGCCAAAAAACGTCATAGTACAGTATGGCATAAAA
>NW_019428517.1:0-323 GCF_002814215.2 Seriola lalandi dorsalis
TGAAATTGTATTGGAAGGCATAAAAATGACAAAAAACATCAAAGTACGGTATGGCATAAAAATGTCAAAAAACGTCATAGTATACTATGGCATAAAATGTCAAAAAAACATCATGGTATATTAAAGCATAAAAGGTCATAAAAACGTCATAGTATGGTAAGGCATCAAATGAAATTGTATTGGAAGGCCTAAAAATGTCAAAAAACATCAAAGTATGGTATGGCATAAAAATGTCAAAAAACGTCATTATACTATGGCATAAAATGTCAAAAAAACACCATAGTATATTAAGGCATAAAAGGTCATAAAAACGTCATAGTATG
>NW_019428518.1:0-320 GCF_002814215.2 Seriola lalandi dorsalis
AGATCCAGGTTTTATCTGAGTAAATCTCATCCAGGAGGAAAATGACACCATGAGCTTTATTGCATGTTTGCTGTATTGAGCTACGTTAGATTGTACAGGTGCACTTCAGTGTGGATGAACATGTCCCCACATTTCCCCTTAGAAAATTTATTTTTGTTCTTTTACAGGTGCAGTATAAAATATAATTTGCATAATTTTCACGCAAAAACAAATTAACAAGATCTATTCTTACATCGTTGCTCTCTCGCTCTCTCTCTCTCTCAAAGTTCACTTGACTTATCAGAGTATTGATGGGTGATTCAGATGGTGATGGGGATTCC
>NW_019428519.1:0-646 GCF_002814215.2 Seriola lalandi dorsalis
GTCATAGTATAGTAAGCCAAAAAAAGTCAGAAAACGTCATACTATAGTAAGGCATAAAAACGTCAAAAAATGTCATAGTATAGTAAGGAATAAAATCATTTATATAAAATAAGGCATAAAAACATCAAAAAACATCATAGTATATAGTAAGGCGAAAAAACTCCAAAAAACATCATAGTATAGTAAGGCAAAAAAAATGTCAAAAAACGTCATAGTATAGTAAGGCATAAAAAGGTCAAAAAAAGTTATAGTGTAGTAAGGCATTAAATCGTTAATTTACAATAAGGCATGAAAACGTCAAAAAATGTCATAGTATAGTAAGGCAAAAAAAGGCAAAAAATGTCATAGTATAGTAAGACATAAAAATGTCATAAAATGTCATAAAATAGTAAGGCATAAAATTGTTAATATACAATAAGGCATAAAAATATAAAAAAAAACGGCATAGTACATTAAGGTATAAAAAGGGCAAAAAATGTCATAGTATAGTAAGGCAAAAAAAGTCAAAAAATGTCATAGTATAGTAAGACAAAAAAAGTCAAAAAACGTCATACTATAATAAGGCATGAAAACGTCAAAAAATTTCAGTATAGTAAGGCATAAAATCGTTAATATAGAATTAGGCATGAAAACGTCAAAAAACATA
>NW_019428520.1:0-394 GCF_002814215.2 Seriola lalandi dorsalis
TCCCTGGCTCACAGTGCAGCATGTCATCAAGGGCGTACGCCAGAGCATACACAGCCTTGTAAATATTGTACTCCGGTCTGAGATTAGAAACATCAAACAGCTCACTATCCACTTTATGTAGATCTTCCTGTCCAGTGCATAATGCTCCTCCAGCTTCCACCCAATCTACTGGAGGTGGAGAAAATCTACACTGAAATATATCTTCCCAAAACTGATTTACCTGAAATGTAAAAAAAAATTGTTAAAGTGTTAACAAAAAAATGCATATTACTGCTGCAATTACAGATCAGATTGTACAATTAAACTCTCACAATACTATTCCCATAGTTGTTGTGGTGTTGGTCGGGGTGTATTCTTAAGAGGAAGTCCTTGTATCCTGCTATTTCTCCCCGAC
>NW_019428521.1:0-809 GCF_002814215.2 Seriola lalandi dorsalis
AAAATGTATGAAAAACTGAATTCATGAAAAGAAAGACCCTGGTGAGGATCAAATATTAATTTAACTTATACCATCTACAAAAGTGACTGCAATACAGGGGAGGAGGAATGTTACCAAAGGTACAGGCTGTGCATATCTTTCTGGCTGAAAGCCAGCACATGGTTTCCCAAATCATGTTGTAAATCGATTTAAACAAAAAGGCAAAAATGAACCCTAACCCTAACCCAGAAGTTTTCTAATAAACACAGAGTGTTTTATGGTAGTCCTCACCTCCTGTTTGAAATTTTCATTCTGGAGGTCTTTCTCCAGGTAGTTGGCAAAGCCCTTCAGCAATGGATGGTCCAGGGAGTGCTTCCCATAGAGGCCCTTCTCTGCCATCAGCTTCCTGGCCGCCTTCTTCCACTGCACATCTGGGTTACTGCAATGTGGGAAAAGTGTTATAATTGTTATAGTAGTGAATTGTTATTACATACTGAATATTTGTGATTCATGTGACCCACAATCAAAAACAAACATCGTCAGTGAAGTTGTGAAACTGAAATTCTCACCATTGAAAGTACTCGCCACTGCTGACAGAGGCAATGTCAGACTCGCTCTCACCAGTCTCAGTGGCCGCACTCTCGGGTGGCTGTGCCGTCGCTGCCGTAACGTTGGCATTGGGCAGTGGTGGAGGGACACCAACCACCGCCATGTGCCGACGCTGCAGCTCCTCAATCAGCCTTTCAATTAAAGAAATAAAAAAACAGAATTTAGACAATGTTATTCAATACAATTTAAAAAATGTAATACATTTCAGAGAGTAAACAAGA
>NW_019428522.1:0-594 GCF_002814215.2 Seriola lalandi dorsalis
ACAACTGTTAGTGACATCAGCAACAACCTCCAGAGGGCAGGAGTGAAGGTATCAGAATCTACTGTTCGCAGAAGACTTCTTGAACAAAAGTACAGAGGCTACACCAGAAGATGCAAACCACTCATTAGCAAGAAGAATAGGAAGGCCAGGCTGGAATTTGCCAAAAAGTACAGAGACGAGCCTCAAAAATTCTGGGAACAAGTTTTATGGACTGATGAGACAAAGATGAACCTTTACCAAAGTGATGGAAAGGCTAAAGTTTGGAGAAAGAAATGATCTGCTCATGATCCCAAACATACAAGCTCATCTGTGAAACACGGTGGAGGTAATGTCATGGCTTGGGCTTGAATGGCTTCTTCTGGGACGGGCTCATTAATCTTCATTGATGATGCAACACATGATGGCAGCAGCAAAATGAACTCAGAAGTCTACAGAAACATTTTGTCTGCCAATTTAAAGAAAGATGCAACCAAACTGATTGGGAGATCTTTCATGATGCAGCAAGATAATGACCCAAAACGCACTGCAAAAACAACAAAAGAGGTCATCAGGGGCAAGAAGTGGAAGGTTTTAGACTGGCCAAGTCAATCTCCA
>NW_019428523.1:0-319 GCF_002814215.2 Seriola lalandi dorsalis
ACATACTCTACAATGAAGTTTTTATCCACTTCTTAACTATGAGTTTGTCATTTGCCAGCATTGTGGTACAATGGTTAGCACTGTTACGTCAGACTAAGCAGGTTGTGGGTTCAAATCCCAATTGAGGTTTTATTGTCTTGTCTTTTTTATGACATACTATACAATGATATTTATTCGGTATTTTTATGTCTTACTATACTATGTAATTTGATGCCATAACATACAATGACGTTTTTTTAAATTTTCATGCCTTACTATACCATGATGTTTTCAATGATATTATAACTAGTAGTTTGGTACCAGGTGGCTTTGTGGTACT
>NW_019428524.1:0-1386 GCF_002814215.2 Seriola lalandi dorsalis
ATTTATTTATTTTTAATAATTATAATGAACTATATATGAATAATAATGTTTTTAATCTATTTATTTATCTAAAGAAATAAAATGAAATCAAATAAAACAATGAACTAAGGAAGGTGTGCTATTAGCGGCAACGTTTCAAGCCAAAAAGGCTCTTCATCAGGCCTAAGCACACAGAAAACTTATATGGCTAGCTAGCAAGAATGGCTATGCAAAGCTCCTAGGTCTGTTCTCCTCAGTGGTCTGAGTTGAAATGAGCTGGAACCAGCCGTTCGCCTTTTATAGGCTCCCAAATAATTTGTATTCGTCTTTTTCAAATTTCTGTTTTACCAATCGTCTTTTGTATTTTCCCAATCGTCTTTTTTGTATTGTATTTTAACCGGTAAGTTTTGTGTTTTAACAGGTAAGTAATGTATTTTTTTTAACAGGTAAGGTAAGTAATTGTATTAATGTAATGTATTTATATTTATGTACTTTTTAATAGATAATTAAGGTAAGTAATTGTATGTGATGTAATGTATTTGTATGTGATGTAATGTATTTGTATTCATATAATGTTCTGATTTTTAACAGGTAAGGTAAGTATTTGTATGTGATGTAATGTATTTATATTTATGTAATTTTTAATAGATAATTAAGGTAAGTAATTGTATGTGATGTAATGTTTTTATATTTATGTAATTTTCTCATTTTTAGCAGGTAAGGTAAGTATTTGTATGTGATGAAATGTATTTATATTTATGTAATGTTCTAATTTTTAGCAGGTAAGGTAAGTGTTTGTATGTGATGTAATATATTTATATTTATCAATCCCTGTAAAAAATATACTGTATGTTTCTTCCTGAATACAACAGTTGTAACCCCTTCTGTGCCGAATCGTATTAAATGAATTTTACAATGTTGTCTTTGTCCTACTTTTTAATCCCATATATACCCATAAATTTAACTCTTAATCATCCAATTAAACGTCTAATCACTCTTTTTATTCATACATACTCAAACATACAAATATAGATTGGGGATGGGATTAGGGTTAGGGTTAGGGATCACACACACACACGGGGGGGTGGTGGTTAGGGTTAGGGTTAAAAACCAAGGGTTAGGGTTAATACTCATACACCCACAGGGGGGTGGTTAGGGTTAGGGTTAAGATACTGGGTAGGGTTAGGGTTAGGGTTAGGGTTAGGGTTAGGGTTAGGGTTGGGGTTGGGGTTATGGGTTTCGGTTAAAATACTGTGCACTGGCCTACTGATCTGACAGAATGGATGGCGGAATGGAGAGAGAAGTGGTCCTTCCCACCGGGGAGCAGGGTTCGATTCCCAGGCAGAGCACCGGACAGAGAGAAGAGAGGGACCTGCCGCAAGCACATTTACCAAGGAGTAGCGGGCC
>NW_019428525.1:0-480 GCF_002814215.2 Seriola lalandi dorsalis
TAATAAATGGTGATGTGTTTTAACCTTTCACCAGTTGTACATGTTTGTAAATGATAATAAATGGTTGTAAGAATGAGAAGAAGAAACATGAAGATGATGGAGGGAGAATCACAGAGATGTGAACAGTGGGGCAAAGGAAAGTAAAGAAGGTTCCCACCTGTTTTCTAGCTGGATGATAAAGTCCTAAAGAAGAGAGCAACCAGCAGAAAGCATCTCCATGTTCATCTCCACTGACCAGAACAATGTGATCAACAGCTGTGATTAGAATGAGGACGGCTGCTGAGAACATGTCAACAACACTACCACGACCTCAGAGGATGAATCTGCTTTGATATGATCATGATCATATCATCACTTTCTCACCATTAAGATGCTGATGCTGGTTCATTGATAGTAACTGAACAAACATGTGATGAAGCAGCAGCTACAGATGCTGATGATGGAGAAAACAAAGAAAGCTCAGTAACTAATGAGATCTGA
>NW_019428526.1:0-645 GCF_002814215.2 Seriola lalandi dorsalis
AGTATAGTAAGGCATTAAAATGTGAAAAAAACGTCATAGTACAGTATGTCAAAAAACGTCATAGTATAGTATGGCATAAAAACGTCATAGTATAGTAAGTCAAAAAACGTCATAAAATAGTAAGGCATAAAAACGTCATAGTATAGTGTGCAAAAAAAGTTAAAAAAAAACGTCATAGTATAGTATGTCAACAAAACGTCATAGTATAGTAAGGCTTAAAAAAGTCAAAAAAAAGTCATAGTATAGTAAGGTATTAAAATGTGAAAAAAACATCATAGTATAGTATGTCAAAAAACGTCATAGTATAGTGTGCAAAAAAAGTAAAAAAAAAACGTCATCGTATAGTAAGGCTTAAAAAAGTTAAAAAAAAAAGTCATAGTATAGTATGTCAAAAAACGTCATAAAATAGTAAGGCATAAAAACGCCATAGTATAGTAAGGCATAAAAACGTCAAAAAACGTCATAGTATAGTAAGTCAAAAAATGCCAAAACACCTCATAAAATAGTAAGGCATTAAAATGTGAAAAAAACGTCATAGTATAGTAAGGCATTAAAATGTGAAAAAAACGTCATAGTACAGTATGTCAAAAAATGTCATAAAATAGTAAGGCATAAAAACGTCATAGTATAGTATGTAAAAAAAAA
>NW_019428527.1:0-319 GCF_002814215.2 Seriola lalandi dorsalis
CCGATACCGATTATCAGTAATTAAGAAAACAGATAACCGACATTTGGAGCACAGTAATAAACCATTTCTGTAGCTGCAGCACAAAGGCCAGTGAGTGTTACTATATAAAGTAAGAAAACAGGACCTGTACTTGTACTTTCACATTGTGGTGTAAAGATTTGAGTATAAAGAAGCAGTAGCAGTAATAGTACTGAGACAGTAAAAATATTACCAATCTGGAATTTGTCTGGGCCGATGTCAAAGCGTCTGACCACGTCAGCAAGAAAGACAAGCATGGATGCAAAGTCGTCATTCCTGATGCTTCCAGAGTCGTCCACCA
>NW_019428528.1:0-373 GCF_002814215.2 Seriola lalandi dorsalis
TAGTGCTGTACATCACTTTACATCATGATGAATAGCTACAATTGAGGAAAAATGACCAAAGTCAATTTACCCGTTCCCTGGGGCCTAAGAATTTGACGAACACATTTGACAGTTTCTGCAGCAGAACAAACAGGCAGGCTTTTCAAATGTATGACTGGGGCCTACTCAAGCAAATAAGAGTGTACGGACTTGCAATAATTGCTGTGAGGATGAGGTTCAACTGAACATTTGCACCTATAATTTGTGCATCTAGCAGAGCAAAAAGTGACCAAAATTTGACATCAATATGAACCTAGGCTGCTTAAGCCCATCTTCTCAGTAATTAAGGCCAAAACACCCAACATCTACCGTTAAGAGCCTTTAATGTAAAAAT
>NW_019428529.1:0-598 GCF_002814215.2 Seriola lalandi dorsalis
TGAGGACTTTTACAACCTTTATGCTTCATTTTTACAATTTGCTTTGTTTTATTATCCAGCTCTGCTTTTTCATCATGTGTCATTTTCATCATGTTTTCAAGTTCGTCCTGAATTTATTCAGATTCAGTAGAAACGTTCACTTGGTGTTTGACGTGGACATCGACACAAACATCAGAGTCACTGAAGTAAAACCTGCTGCTCTGCTGTAAATGAATGTCAAACATTTTGTAGCTAAAGTGAAACATCATGTGACTCATCTTTTATTTTGAAATCAGTGTTATTGACATTATTTGGGACAATCATGTTGCTTCTTTTAATTTGTTAAGGTGCTGATCCAGAGTCTGTCAGGTTCAGTTACAGTCTGAACTGTTCACTGTTGTTGACTGTGATATTTGAATTGTCTCTATCTGACAGTGAGTTTGTGTTTATGTTGTTTAGGTTGCAACTAACAATCATTTTAACTATTGGTTAATCTGCTGATTATTTTCTCCAGTAATCAATTAATCATTTTATTTTATAAAACATTGTAAAGAGCAGAAATAAATTCTCATTAAAATCTTCCAGAGTCTGAGGTGATGTCATAAAGTTTTGTTTTTTC
>NW_019428530.1:0-579 GCF_002814215.2 Seriola lalandi dorsalis
CATATTATATTAAGGCATAAAAGGTCATAAGATCATTATAGTATGGTCAGGCATGGGATGTAATAGTATAATTAGCCATAAAAATGCCAAAAAAGATCTTAGTATGGTATGGCATAAAATGTCAAAAATACATCATGGTATATTAAGACATGAAAGATCATAAAAATATTATAGTATGGTCTGGCACGAGAGGAAATAATATAATTAATCATAAAAATGCCAAAAAAGATCTTAGTGTAGTATGGTAGAAAAATGACAAAAAACGACATAGTATAGTATGGCATAAAATGTCAAAAATACATCACAGTATATTAAGGCATAAAAGGTCAAAAAATCATCATATTGTGGTCAGACATGAGACGAAATAATATAATTAGCCATAAAAATGCCAAAAAAGATCTTAGTGTAGTATGGCAGAAAAATGCCAAAAAAGATCTTAGTGTAGGATAGCAGAAAAATTTCAAAAAACGTCATAGTATAGTATGGCAGAAAATGTAAAAAATACATCATAGTATATTAAGGCATAAAAGGTCATAAGATCATCGTAGTATGGTCTGGCATGAGATGTAATAGTATAAT
>NW_019428531.1:0-646 GCF_002814215.2 Seriola lalandi dorsalis
GCATAAAAGGTCATAAAAATATCATAATATTGTAAGGCATAAGACGAAATGATATAGTAAGGCATTAAAATGCAAAAAAATGTCATAGTATAGTTTGGCATAAAAATGCCAAAAAACGTCATAGTATGGCATAAAAAGTGAAAAAAAACACCATAGTTTATTAAGGCATAAAAAGTCATGAAAACATCATAGTATGGCAAGGCATAAGACGAAATGATATAGTAAGGCATTAAAATGCAAAAAAATGTCATAGTATAGTTTGGCATAAAAATGCAAAAAAACGTCATAGTATAGTATGGCATAAAACGTCAAAAAAAATCATAGTATATTAAAGCATAAAAGGTCTTAAAAATATCATAATATTGTAAGGCATAAGACGAAATGATATAGTAAGGCATTAAAATGCAAAAAAATGTCATAGTATATTTCGGCATAAAAATGCCAAAAAACGTCATAGTATAGTATGGCATAAAAAGTGAAAAAAAACACCATAGTTTATTAAGGCATAAAAGGTCATGAAAACATCATAGTATGGCAAGGCATAAGACGAAATGATATAGTAAGGCATTAAAATGCAAAAAAATGTCATAGAATAGTTTGGCATGAAAAGTAAAAAAAACATCATAGTTTATTAAGGCATAAAAGG
>NW_019428532.1:0-319 GCF_002814215.2 Seriola lalandi dorsalis
GAACACATTGGCTGTTATAGTCATCAGTCGAGTGTTTGTAATTTAGCAGTAAAAAAGCAGGTGCGTTTGTTGTGGCCCTGGCTAGGAGCTCCACTCCTCCGCTCACTTCGCAGCACCTGACGGAAACTACACAGAGCAAGATGTTGTTCAAGACGATGCCTGAGAGGAAAGGACTTCTCATTTCCTCATGAAATGAAACAAACGTCCCTTGATTCCGAGACACTGTAAATTATCTTCCAGGTCAGTCTGGTTTCAATGTACGCACAAAGACAAGTTACCCCAGTTTACAAAATAATCCTCCATGTTCCAAACAGAAACA
>NW_019428533.1:0-1049 GCF_002814215.2 Seriola lalandi dorsalis
ATAAAACCGTCATAGTACAGTAAGGCATAAAACCATCATGGTATAATAAGGCATAAAAACCTCAGAAAACGTCATAGTATAGTAAGGCATAAAAACCTCAAACGTCATAGTGTAGTAAGGCATAAAAACGTAATGCTATAGTCAGGGATAAAAAACTTCAAAAAACGTCATAGTATAGCAAGGCATAAAATTTCAAAAAATCATACTATAGTAAGGCATAAAAACATCATAGTATAATAAGGCATAAAAACCTCAGAAAACGACATAGTATAGTAAGGCATAAAAACATCATGCTATAGTAAGGAATAAAAAATGTCAAAAAATGACATAGTAGAGTAAGGCATAAAAACATCATGCTATAGTAAGGGATAAAAAATGTCCAAAAATGTCATAGTATAGTATGGCATAAAATTTCAAAAAATCTCATACTATAGTGAGACATAAAAACGTCATAGTATAATAAGTCATAATAACGTCAAAAAATGTCATATTATATTAAAGGATAAAAACGTCAAGAAACGTCACAGTACAGTAAGGCATAAAACCATCATGGTATAATAAGGCATAAAAACCTCAGAAAACGTCATAGTATAGTATGGCACAAAACGTTATAGTGTAGTATGGGATAAAATTATTAAAAAATGTCAAGGTGTGTTATATCATAAACTGTCTTACTATATAACACTAGCATATGTAGAAGAGTTAAACTACACTCAGGAAGGTGCTGGGACTGGGATTCGAACTCAGAATCTTCTGAGCGTAAGGCAACAGCTTTAACCACTGCACCAACTACCTACTCTCAAAATCCCTAGGCATAAAAATTTGATAACATAGTAGGGATAAAAAATATCAAAAAACGTTATAGTATAATAAGGCATAAAAACATAGTAAAAGATAAAAACATCAAAAAACGTCATAGTATAGTCAGGCATGAAAACGTCATAGTATAATAAGGCATAATAACGTCAAAAAATGTAATTATATTAAAGGATAAAACCGTCATAGTACAGTAAGGCATAAAACCATCATGGTATAATAAGGCATAAAAA
>NW_019428535.1:0-318 GCF_002814215.2 Seriola lalandi dorsalis
TATACATACACACACAGACATGTTGGTGGCAGTAAAAAGTGGCAGTGTGCCAATAAAAGAGGAGGTGAGCACAGCATGTAAACAATACAGGCTTAAAGACTTTTAAAAAAAGGCTTTGAAAATACTTTATATGAGGTAGTAAATGCGTTAAATGTGTTAGCTGTGCCTAAAGAATATGAACCAACATTTTTGGTTAAGATATTGACTGTAAAGAAAACATGTTTGTTTACAATAAATCTCTACAGAGTTCCCTTATGGCGCAGTCAGACTGAAATTTGCTTCGCATTCATGTCTGTGTGGAACGAGGCGAGACACGTT
>NW_019428536.1:0-575 GCF_002814215.2 Seriola lalandi dorsalis
TTATGCCTTAATATACTATAGTAATTTTTTGACATTTTATGCCATACTATACTATGACGTTTTTTGGCATTTTTATGCTATACTATACTATGACGTTTTTTGGCATTTTTATGCCTTACATTACTATTTCATTTGATACCTTACCATACTATGACGTTTTTATAACCTTTCATGCCTTAATATACTATAATTTTTTTTTGGCATTTTATGCCATACTATACTATGACGTTTTTTGACATTTTCATGCCATACTATACTATGACCTTTTTTGATATTTTTATGCCATACTATACTATGACGTTTTTTGGCAATTTTATGCCTCACATTACTATTTCATTTGATACCTTACCATACTATGACGTTTTTATAACCTTTCATGCCATACTATACTATGACCTTTTTTGATATTTTTATGCCATACTATACTATGACGTTTTTTGGCAATTTTATGCCTCACATTACTGTTTCGTTTGATGCCTTACCATACTATGACGTTTTAATAACCTTTCATGCCATAATATACTATGAAATTTTTTGACATTTTTATGCCATACTATACTATGACGTTTTTTGGC
>NW_019428537.1:0-680 GCF_002814215.2 Seriola lalandi dorsalis
CTCTGTCTGGGTTGATGATCTTTCCACCAGCACCTGGAGGTCTGGACATGTGACGAGAGAACAGACATTAACTAAACTAGAAAAGTACAATCAAAGCAACACACACAGATTCTCAGTAGTTAATGATTGGAACTAAATTGATAAATATTCCAGTGAAAACGTTACCTGTGACAGACAAAGTGACTCCAGGTTCCCCTTTATATTTCCCACCTCGGTTTGTTGTGAATCTGAACTTGTACACAGCTGAGTCGCTCTCTCTCAGGTCTCTGATTGTCAGAGTGCAGATGTTCCCTGTACGACAATTATACTCCACACGACCTCTGTAGTCTGAGTCGGTTCTCAGATCCACAGCATCATTAATCCTTTTAGTAAACCAGAATGTTTTCTTAACTGTAGTATAGTGACCATTTATTCTGGATGGGTATCTGTAGCTGCAGTGTATTTCCACTGTTGATCCTTTAGAGGCACAGATGCGAGTGTGAGGGTAAAACACTCTCCAGTCACTCTGACCCTGTATCACTGTAACACAGAGCAGCAGAAACCACAATCAGATTCACAACAACAGAGAGAAACTTTATGGAGGTTCTTCAACATGGAAACCTGCTACATGACTAAAATACATTTGTAAAACTACTTGGCTCCAACACTTCTCACTGTGAGTTTAAGACAAAGATGTCTGT
>NW_019428538.1:0-551 GCF_002814215.2 Seriola lalandi dorsalis
CTCCATCCAACTGGACCTATGCGTTTTTCAATTTGTGTAACTTACCTGCAGGCCATTAAATTATTAAACTTTCGTGAATTTATTTCTATGTTGCGAGTAGGACCTGAGTGATAGGAATATTATCAATGGAATGATGTACGTGCATTGGTCACGTGCGCATGCTCGTTGAATCTGGGTACCTGGTTGGCTCATCTGTGCGAGTTCGTTAGTTTGCCGCAGACATGGGCAAATGCAAGTTTTCTGACCTCTGGATGGAGGAATCAGCGTTTAAAGACTGGCTTCGGCCAGTAGTTGGCAACAACCGAGAGGCTTACTGCAACGTCTGTAAGAAGACTGTACATATTACATGGATGGGGGTGAAGGCGGTTAAATCGCACATGGAGTCGACTAGCCACCAAGCAAGGATGCGGGGTCGTAACTCGCAGCTACCGCTGTCACTATTTTGCACCGGCACTAGTGCTAGCAGTGCTACATCGGCTATTACGGCTACATCTACGCCCTCGTCCCGTGGGGCATGGGGGCAGTGCTAACTGCTAACTCCCCCAAAGCAT
>NW_019428539.1:0-316 GCF_002814215.2 Seriola lalandi dorsalis
CTGCTAAATTACTTTTGTCATGTAAAGGATGAAATTCTTGTTTCCTGACTGTACGGTACAATCCTATAAATCAGCTGCTGTGTTTTTGGCCTGCTGGCACACTGCTCACCTGAAAGCTACACTGTCACTGCTGTCTGTGCTGCTGTTGCTCATAAAGCATTTTGAAAAGCCCCACATCGATCCGAGCATCCACCTGTAGGCTCTGAGTCTGCGTTCCCGTTGGGGGGGAAGGTATTATACACTCGCCAGTCCCTGCTGTGGAGAGCTTAACGTTTTCCTCGTGGCGAGTGACAAGGTCAGAGCCCATAAATAAATA
>NW_019428540.1:0-573 GCF_002814215.2 Seriola lalandi dorsalis
TGGAGACAGAGAACACAGGTAACACCCTGAAGATTTAATACTGACTTCACATGTATATTAATGTGTGTGTGAAAAACACAACAACTGCAAACTGAAACATTGGATTGTGTTTAAAATGAAACTCTGGAGGATCCAACAAGGTTCCCTGAGGAACTCCTTCATTAAAATGAATGAACTCTGACCTGTTTCCTGTTCAGAGCTGGAGGTCAGACTGAGAGTCGCTGAGAAACAGCTGGAACACCAGAGGACAGAGAACACAGGTAATACTGAAGGTTTTAAATCTGTGATTTTATGTTTTAAAGTTACATTTTTATCCTCTGAACTAATTAAACATCGAATTAAATCAATGTAATTAAAAAAAACAAAACAAATGTCCAGTTTTAATTAACTGTAACTACTGTCTGGTAGGTATGATTAAAATATTCTGTGATGATCATAATTTAAAGTTTGTTTGTAAATGATTTTGTTGTTTCAGTTCAGTCTGCTCAGTTTTCCCTGATGGAGTCCAGACTGTCAGAAAGCAACAACAACACCACAGGTAGAGTCATATTTACTTATTATTATTATTATTAT
>NW_019428541.1:0-591 GCF_002814215.2 Seriola lalandi dorsalis
GTCATAGTATAGTAAGGCATAAGATGTCATATTATATTAAGGCATATAAACGTGAAAAAAACGTCATAACATAGTAAGGCATAAAAATGTCAAACAAAACGTCAAAGTATTGTAAGGCAAAAAAAAGTGAAAAAAAAACGTCATAGTATAGTAAGGCAAAAAAACGTGAAAAAAACGTCATAGTATATTAAAGCATAAAGGTGTAAAAAAACATCATAGTATAGTAAGTCATAAAGTGTCATATTATAGTAAGGCATAAAGTTGTCAAAAAAACGTCATAGTATAGTAAGGAAAAAAAAGTGATAAAAATTTCATAGTATAGTAAGGTATAAAAATGTCAAGAAACGACATAATATAGTAATGCATAAAGTGTCATATTATAGTAAGGCATAAAAACGTGAAAAAAACGTCATAGTATAGTAAGGCAAAAAAAAGTGAAAAAACGTCATAGTATATTAAGGCATAAAAATGTCCAAAAACGTCATAATGTAGTAAGTCATATAGTGTCATATTATATAAAGGCAAAAAAATGTCAAAAAAATGTCATAGTATAGTAAGGTATAAAAATGTCAAGGAACGACATAGTATAGT
>NW_019428542.1:0-651 GCF_002814215.2 Seriola lalandi dorsalis
GCATAAAAATGTCAAAAAACGTCATAGTATAGTATGGCATAAAACGTCAAAAAAAAAAAAAAATTATATTAGGGATTAAAAGGTCATAAAAACATCATAGTAGGGTAAGGAATAAAAGGACACAGTAAAGTAAGTCTTAAAAATGTCAAAAATGTCATAGTATAGTATGGCATAAAATGTCAAAAAACTTCATAGTAAATTAAGGCATAAACAGTCATAAAAACGTCATAGTATGGTAAGACATCAACTCACATAGTATAGTAAGGCATAAAATTGCCAAAAAATGTCATAGTATAGTATGGCATAAAACGTCAAAAAACGTCATAGTATAGTATGACATAAAACGTCAAAAAAACATCATAGTAAATTAAGGCATAAAAAATCATAAAAACGTCATAGTATGGTAAGGTATAAAAGGACATAATAAAGTAAGCCATAAAAAAGCCAAAAAACGTAATGGCATAAAAATGTCAAAAAACGTCATAGTATATAGTATGGCATAAAACGTCAAAAAAAAAAAAAAAAATTATATTAGAGATTAAAAGGTCATAAAAACGTCATAGTAGGGTAAGGAATAAAAGGACACAGTAAAGTAAGTCTTAAAAATGTCAAAAATGTCATAGTATAGTATGGCATAAAACGTCAAAAAAA
>NW_019428543.1:0-681 GCF_002814215.2 Seriola lalandi dorsalis
ACACATCTACACAACTACACACAACTACACATCTACACACATCTACACAACTACACAACTACACATCTACACAACTACACATCTACACATCTACACATCTACACATCTACACAACTACACACAACTACACATCTACACACATCTACACAACTACACAACTACACATCTACACACAACTACACACAACTACACATCTACACATCTACACACAACTACACATCTACACACATCTACACACAACTACACACAACTACACATCTACACATCTACACATCTACACAACTACACAACTACACATCTACACATCTACACAACTACACAACTACACATCTACACATCTACACATCTACACACATCTACACATCTACACACATCTACACATCTACACACATCTACACATCTACACATCTACACATCTACACAACTACACACAACTACACATCTACACACATCTACACAACTACACAACTACACATCTACACAACTACACATCTACACATCTACACATCTACACACAACTACACATCTACACACAACTACACAACTACACATCTACACACAACTACACAACTACACATCTACACATCTACACACAACTACACATCTACACACAACTACACAACTACACATCTACACAACTACACATCTACACATCTACACATCTACACACAACTACACATC
>NW_019428544.1:0-631 GCF_002814215.2 Seriola lalandi dorsalis
GCAATCAAATCAATTTTGTTGCTAATCTTTGACATATCCAAGACTCTAATCACCACCAAAGCCTCATCCCCCTACTATTTATTATATGGAAAATAATTAGTTTTATGTGTTTGTTTGTAATAAATAATCAAATAATGCAAAGAATTAAACTGGCATTTAAAGGGTTAAAATCCTTAAAATGATAGAATGTTTGGTAGTTTTGAGCACGTTTGAAGTTGTTTATTTGATTTATGAAAAAAAAATTTAAAAAAATATTGATGTATGATGATTTAAAAGCAGTTTTTTGTGCGTGTACATTTTTGGCCACGAGGGTGTCCAGAGGGTAGTAAATTTGAGGAGGGCATAAGGGTTAAGCCGACATGCAAAAGCTCTGTTGCTGTTAATATTTTAGAGTCAGGAACATTCAGAAACCTTTTTTTTTTTCAAGAGATGGTTTTAGCTGTCTGCAGTTATAGGAGTCAATTCAAAGACGTCCACTGAGTTAATATTGTTTACCACAGTTAAATGGATATCTATAGTGACAGGGGTAAGAGTTATTGTCATCCCCTCTGATTGTCCGCTCATTAACGGTGGATAAAGTGTAATCAAAGTGCCTAAAGGTTTCTCTGAGGACTTGCTGGAGAGGTTGAGA
>NW_019428545.1:0-315 GCF_002814215.2 Seriola lalandi dorsalis
ATACTATACCATGACGTTTTTAGACAATTTTATGCAATACTATACTATGAGGTTTGTTGATGTTTTTTTGCCATACTATACTATGAATTGTGTTGATATGTTTTTGCCATACTATACTATGTCCTATTTTGGCATTTATTGCCATACTATACTATGAACTGTGTTGATATTTCTTTGCCATACTATACTATGATATTATTATGTTTCCTTAAATAGGGTGAAGGAAGCATGGTGGTAAAATGGTTATGATTGCAGGTTTACAACCCCAAGGTCTCAGGTTCAAGTCCTGGCCCTGCTATACTATGACTTTTTTTT
>NW_019428546.1:0-458 GCF_002814215.2 Seriola lalandi dorsalis
TATGATTAAAGATTGTGTTCAGATAAATGCAGAGTCTGAAGAGAGTTTAAGTTTTCATTAATGCCATAAATTATGAGTTTAGATCATTCTGTATTGATTGTTTATTGGTGACTGATATATGATGTGATTGGTCAGCGATCGATTCGATTCAATTCATTTAAGTGCTGTCATTCAGATCAAAAGAGAGACCTGTGTACAGGCGTAAACACGCACAGTGTTCATAGGATCACAGTTTTTATTAAACACTGACATGACTGGCTGAACCTGGATGTTCAGACAGAGAGGACGGCTCCGCTGGTTTGTTATAGAGATCATAAAACCTTTTTAAAGGATCAGACGGCTGAAATCATTTCCAACAGGCGCTCAGAACGTTTGATGGGCTCCTTAGTTGTGTTAACTGGATTGACTGATTCTTCTCTGTTGCTCACGGTCACACACACACACACACACACACACAC
>NW_019428547.1:0-389 GCF_002814215.2 Seriola lalandi dorsalis
TCATCATCTTTGATTGAGATTGCAAGTGTGAGTTAAACTGATGTGAAAATCTTGTAAGTTTTTGGCTTTTTGCTTCTAAAGATCCTGCAAATGCCAAAACTGAATCTTAAAGTGCTTAATTATATACATTCAGTTCCTCTGCACTGCCGACTGGATCTTAACTGACCTTTTCATGTGGAGGCCTCTAGTGCATGGCATGTCATCTATACATTTAGTGCACTGGCAGTATAGATACTGGAAAACACATTTCTCCTCCTCTTTAAAGGGTGTTTTCTTGGAAGTACAGTCAGTTAGAGCTCGAGGTGAACTGGGTCACTTGAATGTAGATTAAGTGTTAATGGTTACTCTGATGCGCCTTAAGGTTTGTGATTTATTTGATGCCTTTTTAA
>NW_019428548.1:0-585 GCF_002814215.2 Seriola lalandi dorsalis
GGGCTGTGAATGAGCCCTGTCACTGTGATCAGGCTCCTCCTTCTGATCCACCATCTTAGTGTTGATGAAGACTAAACTGAGAGACCACAGCCTGCTTTATACTTGCTGTAGCTCACAGTGACTCAACACTGCAGACATGATGCCTCTGTTCATCTCAGTGCTGCTGGCTGCTATGTGCCTTGGTATGAACACTACTGTTTCTGTGATATCAATCCAACACTGACATGATTCTGCAACAGCGCACTGATACTGTTTGTTGGTGTTTTACAGAATGCAGAGCACAAAAAGAAAACGTGCTGCAACCAAAAGGAGACATGACCGCTACTGAAGGAGAAGCAGTAACACTTGACTGTGGATATAACAGCAGTTCAACAGGTCCAAGTCTCTACTGGTACAAACAGGATGGAAACCACAGCCCCAAATTCATCCTGAGCCGCTTTAAACTGGATGAAGGAAACACAGCAGACGACCACAAGGAGAGATTTTCATCCACTCTGAATTCCACCGTCAGATCAGTTCCTCTGACGATCCAGAAGCTTCAGGTGTCTGACTCTGCTGTGTACTACTGTGCTCTGAGGCCCACAG
>NW_019428549.1:0-347 GCF_002814215.2 Seriola lalandi dorsalis
TGGTCAGTGCACTGATCGAAAATGTTGCTGTTCATACTTTCTTGGTAAACAGGAAGTTTTGTATTTGTAAAGTCGTGCACTTGCACCATAAAAAACACATACAAGTACCTGTTTGAAGTTTCCTGATTTTGAGACCCAGAACAATGACGATGATAATGAGGAAAATAACCAGAGCACTCAGGATCGCACTCGTCAGAGTTGCTAGTTCAACAGACTCTTCTACAAGAAAGATGAATACATTTAACTTTTTGTATCATACACTGCCTGAGATCAGCGAGTACAGAAGGCACATATCTGTTTCTTTCCAACCAAAACACAGACAAAACATCAACAATCTTACCTTGAAC
>NW_019428550.1:0-560 GCF_002814215.2 Seriola lalandi dorsalis
GACGGTCTGGATGAGTGTCGACTTCCTCTGGACTTCCACAACACTGAGATCCTGACCGATGTTACAGAGTCCACCTCAGTGGACGTGCTGCTGACAAACCTCATCAGGGGGAAACTGCTTCCCTCTGGATAACCACACGACCTGCAGCGGCCAATCAGATCCCTCCTCAGTGTGTTGACGTGGTGACAGAGGTCAGAGGGTTCAATGACCCACAGAAGGAGGAGTACTTCAGGAAGAGGTTCAGAGATGAGGAGCAGGCCAGCAGCATCATCTACCACATCAAGACATCACGAAGCCTCCACATCATGTGCCACATCCCGGTCTTCTGCTGGATCACTGCTACAGTTCTGGAGGAGGTGTTGAAAACCAGAAGGAGAGGAGAGCTGCCCAAGACCCTGACTGAGATGTACATCCACTTACAGAGTCCAGACGGACGCCTGGACTTGTTCCTCCGCTTCCTCCTGGGTCTTTCGCTGCAGACCAATCGGACTCTCCTACGAGGTCTGATGACACAGACAGGAAGTGGCTCAAAGACCAATCAGGAAACAGTCCAGTACATC
>NW_019428551.1:0-314 GCF_002814215.2 Seriola lalandi dorsalis
AGGCAAAAATGACATAGAAATAAAAGTAGGCTACTTGAGATTGCAAACTTGTAAATGTCAGTAGTTAAATGCTCCCGCTAAATCTTTTCATCATTGCTTACAACTGGAAAAATTTTGTAATGTGTCCAAGACGTAAATAGTATCCAGTGGAGGGGAGCTTTGTGAGGTCTGCTCTGCTCCTTCCTGCACTTTGATTGGCTCTTGGCCCGCCGCCAAAGTCCGTCTGGAAATTTGATCAGCATGTTTATTCATCGGCCTTTAAACAAATGGTCCATTTTTACCTCAAATCACATGTCACAATTTCACTTATTAGT
>NW_019428552.1:0-1035 GCF_002814215.2 Seriola lalandi dorsalis
TTTTTTGCCTTACTATACTATGACTTTTATATGACATTTAATGCCACACTAAACTATGGCTTTTTATGCCTTACTATACTATGTCGCTTTTATGATGTTTTTTACCTTACTATACTAATTCGTTTTTATGACTTTTTATGCCTTACTATACTATGACTTTTATATGACATTTAATGACACACTAAACTATGGCTTTTTATGCCTTACTATACTATGTCGCTTTTATGATGTTTTTTACCTTACTATACTAATTAGTTTTTATGACTTTATATGCCTTACTATACTATGACATTCATATGACATTTAATGCCAAACTATACCTTGACTTTTCATGCCTTTATATACTACGTCGTTTTTATGACTTTTTATGCCTTACTATACTATGACATTCATATGACATTTTATGCCATACTATACTATGGTTTTTTATGCCATTATAGACTATTTCATTTTTTTGACTTTTTTTGCCTTACTATACTATGTCGTTTTTTTGACTTTTCATGCCTTTATATACTATTTCATTTTTATGACTTTTTATTTCCATACTATACAATAATGTTTTATGCCTTAATATACTATGTCGTTTTATGACTTTTTATGCCTCCTATACAATAATGTTTATATGACATTTAATGCCAAACTATACCATGACTTTTTATGCCTTTACAAACTATGTCATTTTTATGATTTTATTTTGCCTTACTATACTATGTCATTTTTATGACTTTTTTGCCTTACTATACTATGTCGTTTTTATGACTTTTTATGCCTTACTATACTATGACATTCATATGTCATTTAATGCCATACTAAACTCTGACTTTTCATGCCTTTATAGACTATTTCATTTTTATGACTTTTTTTGCCTTACTATACTATTTCATTTTTATGACCTTTTGTTCCTTAATAGACCGTGTAATATTTATGACTTTATTTTGCCTTACTATACTATGACTTTTATATTACATTTAATGCCATACTATACTATGGCTTTTTATGCCTTAATAAACTATGTCATTTTTCTGACTTTTTTTG
>NW_019428553.1:0-314 GCF_002814215.2 Seriola lalandi dorsalis
TGAAAGAATGGCCTATTGAAAGACAAATCACAATAGTATTGTCTCATTAAACTGTTGATTTCACAAATAAGACAGCCTCTTTTTTCATCTCCAGTTTGCAGGTCCAATAAAAGTCCATGGATTTGCCTTACCTGTCAGTTGGTCCATTGTGGAAGGTAAGTTGGTGTCTGCTGTTGTTTTGTTGGCAACCAAAGCTGCATTCAAGAGTGGCAAACATAGTCCTTTTGCTTTTGGTGACCATTTTGAACCAGTAAATCAATTATTCATGCACATAAGCGCTGCAAGATGTAAATTAAGGTTCGTAGTTTACAGAA
>NW_019428554.1:0-325 GCF_002814215.2 Seriola lalandi dorsalis
TTTCAAGATGAACTAGTCTCTATATCTGCCTGGTGTAAACCAAGGTAATAACAAGTGCCTCCTCAATATTTGTGCATCTAATCTTTAATCTCTCATCCCACCAGGTAAATGGGAGTGAGGTGTCTCTTCCCACCACCACAGGAACCTTAGCTCGGGTGGAGAGGCAGGGAAGCTACATGGTGGTTGATGCCGTTAACCTGATCGTCCAGTTTGATGGCCGCAGTACCTTACTGGTCAGAATCGACCAACACTGTCAAAACAGAGTCGCTGGGATGTGTGGGAACTTCAACAATGATCCTGCAGATGACAAAGTCTTGCCCAATGG
>NW_019428555.1:0-1438 GCF_002814215.2 Seriola lalandi dorsalis
GCAGTCCGGTGTAACGAGGAATGCAATGACCTCTACATTGGAGAAACGAAACAACCACTGCACAAACGCATGGCCCAACACAGGAGAGCTAACTCCTCAGGCTTGGACTCTGCTGTTCATTTACATCTCAAGGAAAAAGCCCACTCCTTTGAGGACAGCAATGTCCACATCCTAGACAGAGAGGACAGTTGGTTCGAAAGAGGAGTAACAGAGGCCATCTATGTTAAAATAGAGAAACCATCCCTCAACAGGGGAGGAGGTCTCAGACACCACCTATCTCCACTTTACAATGCTGCCCTTTCATCCCTTCCCAGGAGACTCAACAATCTAGCCTCCAAGAATAACAACTGTTCACAAGTGGCATGTGACTGCAACGACTGTCGTTATAACACAATAGAGCACTAACGAAGTCGAAACCAATTTTCCACCAACGACAGTCATGCAAACGACTGTCGTTGACACTTGGAGCACAAAAGGGAACCAGTGACATCATCATCCTTGTGAACGCCCACAAGAGGTTAAATACCTGGGTCTCCACACCAGAAAGTAGGACCAGTCCTAGCCTGGTCAGATGCGTACACGAACTGATGAATCCTCTTGGATGAGAGGTGAAACGTCTTCACAGACAAACAACCTAGTCCAGTTGTTTCGATTTCAAAAACTCCTTTAGGATACTATGACCTGGACAAATGAGAATATACACAGGCTGATTACACTTATAGTTTGAAAATAAAAACTTCATTTGTCAAAGGTAGAATTCAGAGGTGATTCACTTAAGCTGAGAACTTACAGCACACATGTTGATTCTCCCCAGATAAGGGAGGCTGTCAGTTCAATTTAAAACAGGTTATTTCTTCTGGTGGACTAAATTAACTTTGGGAAAGGATCTTTGCATGTTTTATTCTCCACAGTATCTTTTTCAGTGTTAGTAATACAGACTGTTCAGTACACAATGTTTCATTAGAGAAAGTCCATGAAATACGGTTTTTAAAAGTCATTTTAGAATATCTGTTTTTATGTTTCAGTCAGTGTGAAGAAGAGTAAGAAGAAGAAGTAAGTTAAACTGTTTCCTTTTTATTTTGCTTGGAAATAAAAACTTCATTTGTCAAAGGTAGAATTCAGAGGTGAATCACTTAAGCTGAGAATTTACAGCATAAATGTTGACACTCCCCAAATAAGGGAGGCTGTGAACTCAGGGTTAAAACAGGTCATTTACACTCTATCCACATCCCTGCATTAGCATTTACATACATGCCCACCTGAAAATGGGGGATGCTTGACTCTGAAAGTTTAAAACCAGAAGAAGGCACCCTGCCTCCCTCTTTCTTTCTCTATTTAAAACGCGTGTGTGTGTTTGTGTGTACACGTGTGTGTGCGCGTATATTTATTTATTTATGCATCTGATTTGAAAGTATCTCTAGGTTTTTTCCTTCCTTAC
>NW_019428556.1:0-603 GCF_002814215.2 Seriola lalandi dorsalis
CTCCAAATGCATATGTCTTCATGTTCCTATAACTGTCAGGAAGAGCATTCCATGTGTCATAGACAAGTTTCTTGGGTGTTGGGAGGCTTTCAATTTCGCTCCATTTGTGGCTTTGGGCAAGCTGGGCTTTCTGGCGAGTGACGTCTTCAAGCTCGGCTGTCAGACGTTTGAATTTGGACACCCATAAATCTTTGTCGGCTATATCAGCCATTTCCATCTCAAGGTCAGCTTGATTTACTCCTGAGAATGTGCTCAACAAGGACGGGTCAATCTCCAGGGGTGTGACAGGGAAAGACAGTGTCATTTTTTCCTTTCGGAACTTGCAAAATCTGCTCCCAAATGCAGTTTGCATATCAACGATCGCACAGTTGCGGGTAGTTCAGGTCTTTGCTTTTCAGGAATGTTTTCACATGCTCTAAACAAGCGACAAAGCGGCGCAAAACCTCACCCCTGGACAGCCATCGGACTTTGTTGTGTAGCAGGAGATCGGAATATTCGCTGTCAACTTCATCAAGCAATGCACGGAACTGACGGTGGTTCAATGCTTTTGCAATTATCTTGTTCACCATCTCGATCACAAGGTTCATCACCGCCATACACTCC
>NW_019428557.1:0-586 GCF_002814215.2 Seriola lalandi dorsalis
TAATTTATATTAAGGCATAAAATGTCATAAAAACGTCATAGTATGGTCAGGCATCAAACAAGATAGTATAGTAAGGCATAAAAATGACAAAAAAAGATCTTAGTATAGAATGTCATAAAATGTCAAAAATACATCATAGTATATTAAGGCATAAAAGGTCATAGGAACTTCAGATTATGGCAAGGCATGAGACAAAATAATATAATTAGGCATGAAAATGCCAAAAAACGTTATAGTAAAATAAGGCAGAAAAATGCCAAAAAACATCATAGTATAGTATGGCATAAAATGTCAAAAATACATCATAGCATATTAAGGCCTAAAATGTCATAAAAACATCATAGTATGGCAAGGCATGAGACGAAATAATATAATTAGGCATGAAAATGCCAAAAAACATCATAGTAAAATAAGGCAGAAAAATGCCAAAAAACATCATAGTATAGTATGGCATAAAATGTCAAAAATACATCATAGCATATTAAGGCCTAAAATGTCATAAAAACATCATAGTATGGCAAGGCATGAGACAAAATAATATAATTAGGCATGAAAATGCCAAAAAACGTCATAGTAAAATAAGGCA
>NW_019428558.1:0-314 GCF_002814215.2 Seriola lalandi dorsalis
TCATATGTACAGTTAAAAAAGTTAAGCTATTTACAGTTTAAAAGGTAAAATGCATATAAAAAGGTCTGTTAGTCAAAATAAAAGGAAAGTTTGTTTGATATGAGAGTAAACAAGTGTAATCAGCCGTGCAACCTAACCTATCACCCATTTTATGTCAGTCATGTCATTTCTGTATTGTCATTGGATCTAAGCAAACTAGCAGCCAATCCAAGCCCTTCTTTTGGTTAGGAGCGGGATCAATGTAGTGCTGAGTAGAGTTGGGAACACTAGATGAGAGACAGAGGTATTGGTGTCCGGAGAACGTGGAGAAAGGC
>NW_019428559.1:0-1445 GCF_002814215.2 Seriola lalandi dorsalis
CGCCCAGACCAGTGGTGGCTGTAGTGTAGCTCTAAGCAACTCCGCCAGAAACACTGATCAAAGTGTTGAGGCTACAGCCCGTAGCTTTAAGCTATTTGTCAGAAATTGCATGCAACAGCGTGATGAAACGCTCATAGAAAGGCCTGTTGGTCGGTACCGGCTATTGCGTGTCCCAATAGTCGTTAACCCGCCCTGAGTGTGGCTAAATTTATCCGCGTGTTCCGGTGAATTTAGACCGTCTCAGACCCTCCGTGCTAACAGTCAGATTAGCTACCTGACCCGCTAGCAGCTGTAGCTGGCGCTGCCGTTACAGTAAAGAGGTTATCTCCCCCGTGTGATCAGACTCACAGCGTTTGTGTCCCGAAAAGGGTGAAAATACCCGTGTTGTTGGACTGGGAGAGAATAAAGTATTTGAACTACTTGTTCGGAGTCCTTAAGCGGACCCGTGTTGAAAATATCTGTGTTGAAAAATAGCTGGTTTTGAACGTAACTTTGTTACTGTGTGAATACCCTGTGGTCTGAGTAGTAGCGCAATATAATTGTGTTTGATTGCTGTAAGTCCCAGATGATTTGTGTTGCAAACAGCGGTTACTTGAAGTAATTCTGGCTATGTGAACACCCTTTTGTATAAAATGTGTTAAGGAATAAAGTGCCTGCTTGCTCGAAGTTCCAGAGAGGACTTTTGTTAAAACGTTGTGGTTACTGAACGTAACCGAACCTGGTGAACACTTTTGCGGTTGAAATTGTGCATGAAAGTGCTTGTGCTTTACTGAACGTCCCAGACCGGACTTGCAGTGATGTTACAAATTTATTCAACATAATACCCACTCGCTAAGCGCTGGAGGCCGCCGCGCCTCGCTGCTTGTTATTTGAAACTTAGCAAAGAAGTTTCTCTGTCTGCTCTCTGAGTGAAATGAATCTTTTCCCACCTGACTAACGCAGGTCTATCAGTGGGCGGTACTAAAGTCGTCAATACTGACGTCACCTCACCCCCTCTCCTTGTAAAACAAGCTGATAAAAATCTGGCGTCACCTGGTGGCCGATTTGGTTAACTGAGTTTGAGGATTTAATTATTCAAACAATGAATGTGTGCATGCAACAGATTGAAATCTAATCCTGCTAACTTTATTAATTCATAAGTTGCTACGTCAAAATCTTGCTGCTAGTTACTCACACTATTGAATTAACCCAGATTCTTAATTCTACATTTGAAGTGATTAATCTAACACACTTGTAGTTGTTAAACTTAAGGTTTTGATTCAATTGAAGCCTAATCGTTTTAAAACTGCTTGTGGTTCTAGGAATCTAGTAAGCTAACACACTAATAACAGCATTAAGGAAAACTATTTTAGACAAATAGTTTCAATATAGCTTTTCTTCTTATAGTATAAATCCCTATACTAACTCCAGATTTAGATTACATTACCAAATTCTTATCAAGTGTC
>NW_019428560.1:0-603 GCF_002814215.2 Seriola lalandi dorsalis
TATATGCATGAGTATGTGTATACATAGGCTGTATTATCATTTGTAAGTATGATTTCCTTATTTGCCAGTTAACATAATGGGCATTGGGTATGCATTTTATTTATTGATATATGTATATATTTTTTTGAAAACAATAACGTTAAGCTTGGGGGGTAGGAGTAAATAAGTTTTTACTTCTTCCTACTCCCTTTCGAGCTTGTCGGCAAGAAAGCTACTTTTCTTTTTTTCTTTTTGTTGAGGATTATCATTTACCTTTCCTGCATTATGTTTTCTGTTTGTTACTATTGGTTGTATATATTCTTGCACGTTTGTTCGAATAAATTTCATTCATTCATTCATTCATTCATACTATGGCTTTTTTTTCCTATGACTTTTTATGTCTCAATGTACTATGATGTTTTTGTGCATTACTATACTATGACATTTTTTGATATTTTTATGCCTTCCTATACTATGTCGTTCTTTGACATATTTATGCTCTCCTATACTATGACATTGTACACCTTACTATAATATGACAATTTTTGACATTTCTATGCCTTAGTAACGCCTTTTTTTCATGACTTCCTATGACTTTTTAGCCCTCAATGTATACAAGGATCT
>NW_019428561.1:0-757 GCF_002814215.2 Seriola lalandi dorsalis
TTTTTTGCCTTACTATACTATGACATTTATGCCTTACTATACTATGACGTTTCTATGACTTTTTATGCCTTACTATACTATGACTTTTTTATGCCTTACGATACTATGACTTTTTATGCCTTACTATACTATGACGTTTCTATGAATTTTTATGCCTATAGTGAGGAATTAAGAGTCATAAAATAAGTCATGAAATTACAAATTTCATAGTATAGGAAGACTTCAAAGTCATAAATGACTTTTTCATGACTTATTATGCCTTATTACACTATGACGTTTTCATGACTTTTTATGCCTTACTACACTACGACTTTTTTGACTTTTCATGCCTTACTATACTATGACTTTTTCGTGACTTTTTATGCCTTATTATACTATTACGTTTTCTATGACGTTTTTGTGCCTTACGATACTATTACTTTTTATGCCTTACTATACTATGACGTTACTATGACTTTTTATGCCTTACTATACGATGAAGTTTTTATGCTTACTATACTATGACTTTTTCATGACTTTTTATGCCTTACTATACTATGACTTTTCATGCCTTACTATACTATGACTTTTTATGACGTTTTATGCCTTACTATAATATGAATTTTTCATGGATTTTTATGCCTTATTATATTATTACGTTTTTATGACTTTTTATGCCTTACTATACTATGACTTTTCATGCCTTACTATACTATGACTTTTTTATTACTTTTAATGCCTTACTACACTATGACTTTTCATGACTTTTTATGCCTTA
>NW_019428562.1:0-1392 GCF_002814215.2 Seriola lalandi dorsalis
CAAAAAACATGAAAAAAACACGACATAGTATAGTATGGCAAAAAAATTGAAGAAATGACAAAATATAATAAAGCATAAATCCATCAAAAACGTCATAGTATGGCAAGGTATGAAGATGTCATGGTATAATAAAGCTCTAAAAGTGAAAAAAACAACATAGTATAGTATGGCAAAAAACTTGAAAAAAACGACATAGTATAGTATGGCAAAGAAATTGAAGAAATGACAAAATATAATAAAGTATTAAACCATCAGAAAACGTTATAGTATGACAAGATATGAAGACGTCATGGTATAATAAAGCTCTAAAAGTGAAAAAAAACGACATAGTATAGTGTGGCAAAAAACGTGAAAAAAACAACACAGTATTATATGGCAAAAAAATTGAAGAAATGACAAAATATAATAAAGCATTAAACCATTAGAAAACGTCATAGTATGGCAAGGTATGAAGACGTCATAGTATAATGAGGCCCTAAAAGCAAAAAACACGACATAGTATAGTATGGAAAAAAACGGGAAAAAACGACATAGTATAGTATGGCAAAAAAATTGAAAAAATTACAAAATATAATAAAGCATAAATCCATCAAAAACGTCATAGTATGGCAAGGTATGAAGATGTCATGGTATAATAAAGCTCTAAAAGTGAAAAAAACAACATAGTATAGTATGGCAAAAAACTTGAAAAAAACGACATAGTATAGTATGGCAAAAAAGTGTAAAAATGCCAAATACAATAAAGCACAAAACCATCAGAAAACGTCATAGTATGGCAAGGTATGAAGACGTCATAGTATAATGAGGCCCTAAAAGCAAAAAACACGACATAGTATAGTATGGAAAAAAACGGGAAAAAACGACATAGTATAGTATGGCAAAAAAATTGAAAAAATGACAAAATATAATAAAGCATAAATCCATCAAAAATGTCATAGTATGGCAAGGTATGAAGATGTCATGGTATAATAAAGCTCTAAAAGTGAAAAAAACAACATAGTATAGTATGGCAAAAAACTTGAAAAAAACGACATAGTATAGTATGGCAAAGAAATTGAAGAAATGACAAAATATAATAAAGTATTAAACCATCAGAAAACGTTATAGTATGACAAGATATGAAGATGTCATGGTATAATAAAGCTCTCAAAGGGAAAAAAACAACATAGTATAGTATGGCAAAAAACTTGAAAAAAACGACATAGTATAGTATGGCAAAAAAATTGAAAAAATTACAAAATATAATAAAGCATAAATCCATCAAAAACGTCATAGTATGGCAAGGTATGAAGATGTCATGGTATAATAAAGCTCTGAAAGTGAAAAAAACAACATAGTATAGTATGGCAAAAAATTGAAAAAATGACAAAATATAATAAAGCACAAAACCAT
>NW_019428563.1:0-688 GCF_002814215.2 Seriola lalandi dorsalis
ATTTCGTTTTATACCTTACTATAGTATGACGTTTTATGCCTTACTATACTCTGACATTTTATCACATTTTTATGCCTTCCTATACTATGACGTTATTTTTGCACTTTTTATGCCTTATTATACTATGATGTTTTTTTTACATTTTTATACTTTACTTTACTATGACGTTTTATACCTTACTATAGTATGATGTTTTTTGACGGTTTTATACCTTACTATACTATGATGTTTTCTGCCTTACTATACTATGACATTTTATGACATTTTTATACCTTCCTATTCTATTAACTTATTTTTGCAATTTTTATGCCTTACTATACTATGACGTTTTTTTGACATTTTTATACCTTACTATACTATGATGTTTTTTGCCTTACTATATTATGACGTTTTTTTTTACATTTTTATACCTTACTATACTATGACGTTTTTTGACATTTTTATACCTTACTATACTATGACGTTTTTTTGACATTTTTACACCTTCCTATACTATGACGTTATTTTTGCAATTTTTATGCCTTACTATACTATGATGTTTTATGCCTTACTATAGTATGACGTTTTATGCCTTACTATACTATGACATTTTATGACATTTTTATACCTTCCTATACTATGACGTTATTTTTGCAATTTTTATGCCTTACTATACTATGACCTTTTTTTGAAGTTTTTATGCCTTATT
>NW_019428564.1:0-778 GCF_002814215.2 Seriola lalandi dorsalis
TACATCATGGTATATTAAGACATGAAAGATCATAAAAATATTATAGTATGGTCAGGCATGATCCGAAATAATACAATTAGCCATAAAAATGTCAAAAAACGTCATAGTATAGTATGGCAGAAAATGTCAAAATACACCATAGTATATTAAGGCATAAAAGGTCATAAAATCATCATATTGTGGTCAGGCATGAGACGAAATAATATAATTAGCCATAAAAATGCCAAAATAGATCTTGATATAACATAGCAGAAAAATGACAAAAAACGACATAGTATAGTATGGCAGAAAATGTCAAAAATACATCATAGTATATTAAGGCATAAAAGGTCCTAAGATCATCGTAGTATGGTCAGACATGAGACGAAATAGTATAATTAGCCATAAAAATGCCAAAAAAGATCTTAGTATAGTATGGCATGAAATGTCAAAAATACATCATGGTATATTAAGACATGAAAGGTCATAAGATCATTGTAGTATGGTCTGGCATGAGATGTAATAGTATAATTGGCCATAAAAATGCCAAAGTAGATCTTAGTATAGTATGGCAGAAAATATCAAAAATATATCATAGTATATTAATGCTTAAAAGTTCATACAAAAATTATAGTATGGTCTGGCATGAGACGAAATACTATAATTTGCCATAAAAATGCCAAAAAAGATCTTAGTGTAGTATGGCAGAAAAATGTCAAAAAACGTCTTAGTATAGTATGGCATAAAATGTCCAAAATACACCATAGTATATTAAGGCATAAAAGGTCATAAGATCATC
>NW_019428565.1:0-534 GCF_002814215.2 Seriola lalandi dorsalis
CATAGTATGGTCAGGCATCAAATGAAATAGCAATGTGAGGCATAAAAAGACAACAAAAGTCATATTATACTATGGCTTAAAAATGTCAAAAAATGTCATAGTATAGTATGGCACAAAACGTCAAAAAAATATTGTAGTATATTAAGGCATAAAAGGTTATAAAAACGTCATATTATAGTCAGGCATTAAGTGAAATAGTAATGTGAGGCATAAAAATTACAAAAAACATCATAGTATAGTATGGCATAAAACGTCAAAAAAATATTGTAGTATATTAAGGCATAAAACGTCAAAAAAATATTGTAGTATATTAAGGCATAAAAGGTCATAAAAACGTCATAGTATGGTCAGGCATCAAATGAAATGGTATAGTAAGGTATAAAAATGCCAAAAAGCATCATAGTATAGTATGGCATGAAAATTTCAAGAAACGTCATAGTATAGTATGGCATAAAATGTCAAAAAAAATATTGTGGTATATTTAAGCCTAAAAGGTCATAAAAACGTCATATTATCGTCAGGCATCAAATGAAA
>NW_019428566.1:0-594 GCF_002814215.2 Seriola lalandi dorsalis
TATGGCAATGTATGAAACTGCTTAGTATTTTAAGGCATAAAAATGCCCAAAAACATCATTTTATAGTATGGCAATGTATGAAACTGCTTAGTATTTTAAGGCATAAAAATGCCCAAAAACATCATTTTATAGTATGGCAATGTATGAAACTGCTTAGTATTTTAAGGCATAAAAATGCCCAAAAACATCATTTTATAGTATGGCATAAAAATGCCAAAAACGCCATAGTATAGTATGGCAAAAAAATTTGAAAAAACATCATCATATATTAAGGCATAAAAGGTCATAAAAACGTTAAAGTATGGCAAGGCATGAAACTGCATAGTATATTATGGCATAAAAATGGCAAAAAACAATTTTTTTAGTATGGTGTAAAAATGCCAAAAAATGCCATAGTATAGTATGGCAAAAAATTTGAAAAAACATCATCATATATTAAGCCATAAAAGGTCATAAAAACATCATAGTATGGCAAGGCATGAAACTGCATAGTATATTAAGGCATAAAAGTGGTAAAAATCTATTTTTATAGTAAGGCATAAAAATGGCATAGTATATAGTATGGTGGAAAAAATAATAAAAAAGGGACATTTA
>NW_019428567.1:0-1736 GCF_002814215.2 Seriola lalandi dorsalis
GATTTTTTTTGCCTTACTATACAATGTGATTTTTATACCTTACTATACTATGTAATTTTTATGATTTTTTGTGGCTGACGATACTATGGCGTTTTTATGACTCTTTATGCCTTATTATACTATGTAGTTTTAATGCCTTACTATACTGTGTCGTTTTTTTTACTTTTATGCCTTACTATACTATGTTGTTATATTGATATTTTTTGCCTTACTATACTATGTAATTTTTATGCCTTACTATACTATGTCATTTTATTGATTTTTTTTTGCTTTATTATACTATGTCGTTTTTACGCCATACTATACTATGTCGTTTTTTTTTATATTTTTGCCTTAATATACCATGACGTTTTTACACTTTACTATACTATGTCGATTTATAGATTTTTTTTGCCTTACTCTGCTATGACGTTTTTATGACTTTTTTCCCCTACTATACTATGACGTTTTTATGCCTTACTATACTATGTCGTTTTTACGCCATACTATACTATGTCGATTTTTTGACTTTTTATGCCAAACTATACTATGTCGTTTTTTTTTTTACATTTTTGCCTTACTGTACTACGTAATTTTTATGCCTTGCTATACTATGTCGTTTTTACGCTTTAATATACTGTGTAATTTTTTTGACTTTTTATGCCTTACTATACTATGGCATTTTTATGGCTTTTTATGCCTTGCTATACTATGTTGTTCTATTGATATTTTTTGCCTTACTATACTATGTAATTTTTATGCCATACTATACTATGTCGTTTTTTTCTTTTATATTTTTGCCTTACTGTACTACGTAATTTTTATGCCTTGCTATACTATGTCGTTTTTACGCTTTAATATACTGTGTCGTTTTTTGGACTTTTTATGCCTTACTATACTATGGCATTTTTATGGCTTTTTATGCATTGCTATACTATGGCATTTTTATGGCTTTTTATGCCTTGCTATACTATGTCGTTCTATTGATTTTTTTTGCCTTACTATACAATGTCATTTTTATACCTTACTATACTATGTAATTTTTATGATTTTTTGTGCCTGACGATACTATGGCATTTTTATGACTCTTTATGCCTTATTATACTATGTAGTTTTATTGTTTTTATTTTTGCCTTACTATACTATGACCTTTTTATGACTTTTTTGCCTCACTATACTATGTCGTTATATTGATATTTTTTGCCTTACTATACTATGTAATTTTATGCCTTACTATACTATGTCGTTTAATTGATTTTTTTTGCCTGTCGATACTATGGCGTTTTTATGACTCTTTATGCCTTATTATACTATGTAGTTTCATTTTTTATTTTTGCCTTACTATACTATGATCTTTTTATGACTTTTTTGCCTCACTATACTATGTCGTTATATTGATATTTTTTGCCTAACTATACTATGTAATTTTTATGCCTTACTATACTATGTCGTTTTATTGATTTTTTTTGCTTTATTATACTATGTAGTTTTTATGCCTTTTAATGTCTTACTATACTATGTCATTTTTACGCCATACTATACTATGTCGTTTTTTTTTTTACATTTTTGCCTTACTATACCATGACGTTTTTACACTTTACTATACTGTGTCGATTTATAGATTTTTTTTGCCTTACTCTGCTATGACGTTTTTATGACTTTTTTCCCCTACTATACTATGACGTTTTTATGCCTTACTATACTATGTCGTTTTTACGCCATACTATACTATGTCGATTTTTTGACTTTTTATGCCA
>NW_019428568.1:0-494 GCF_002814215.2 Seriola lalandi dorsalis
TTTCCAGAAGCGATACTGATTTTGCTGGTCTCCAGCTAAGGGGCATGAATAACAAATGCTCAGTGATCATTCACATAGGGTGCTGGAGGAAGGCCAACCCGGAAGTTAGGTCACCCTGGTTCCCTTGGCAAAAAGCCAATGGGATTTTTACAGTGGCTTTTGGATCATTGCAGAAAATAAGGTCTGTGACAAACAAAAGCTTTTGATACTTACATGTTTCGGCACGATAATCTTAACAAATGAACAGCACCTGTATGATTTTTCAAGCTTAAATACAATCGCTAAATGTTAAAAGCTAACGTTAGGCTATAAATGAACTACACCTCAGCCACATGGCTTCAATGTCACCACCGCCAAACTTCCAACTACCTCTTCCACCTCTTCCACAATAGGCCTCTTACAAAACACAACAAGGCTGTCGAGGTGGGCTGATGAGTAGATTGGTTTTTGTGTTCGTCCTGACATCCCCAACTTCATTTAGTCCCTTGTTAGCA
>NW_019428569.1:0-4975 GCF_002814215.2 Seriola lalandi dorsalis
ATATTTTTATGCCTTACTTTAATATGACATTTTTTGACATTTTTATGCCTTACTATACTATGACATTTTTTGACATTTTTATGCCTTACTATAGTATGACATTCATTGCCATTTTTATGCCTCATTATGCTATGACGTTTTTTTGACATTTTTGTAGCTTACTATACCACTACGGTTTTTTTTTGCCTCAACAGACCATGAGGCATCTATGTATTACCATACTATGATGATTTTGACATTTATATAGCAAACTAAATGTGAAAACTGAATGTTTGACTTGTAGTGTAGTGATTTGGACACTTGTCTTTCAATCGGGAAAATGTGGTTCAAGTCCCATTTTATACCTTAATATTCTTTGAAGTTTTTATAACTTACTATACAATTAAGTTTTTTGACATTTTTATGCCTTACTATAGTATGACGGTTTTTTTTACCTTTTTATGCTTTACTATACTATGCAGTTTTTATTTCCTTACTATACAATGACGTTTTTGATATTTTTATGCCTAACTTTGCCATGACATATTTTGACATTTTTATGCCTTCTATAGTATGAAATTTTTTATGCCTTGCTATACTATGATATGTTTTGCCATTTTTATGCCTCATTATACTATAACGTTTTTTGACATTTTAATAGCTTACTATACCATTACGTTTTGTTTTTTTTTTCCTCACCATACTATGATGCTTCTATGCATTACTATACTATGGTGTTTTTGACATTTAAGTAGCAAGTTAAATATGAAAGTGGAATGTTCAACATGGTAGTGTAGTGGTTTCGACACATGTCTTTCAATCGAGAAGATGTGGTTCAAGCCCCATATCATGCCTTAATATTCTTTAACGTTTTTATATCTTACTATACAATTACATTTTTTGACATTTTTATGCCTTACTATACTATGCAGTCTTTTTTCCTTACAATACTATGATATTTTTTGACATTTTTATGCCTTATTATAGTATGATGTTTTTGACATTTTTATGCCTTACTATACTATGACGTTTTTTACCATTATTATGCCTTACTATGTTATGACGTTTTTGATATTTTTATGCCTTACTATACTATGAAATTTTTGATATTTTTATGCCTTACTATACTATGACATTTTTGATATTTTTATGCCTTACTATACTATGACATTTTTTCACCTTTTTATGCCTTACTATACTATGACATATTTTAAGATTTTTATGCCTTAATATAGTATGACGTTTTTTGACCTTTTGTTTGCCTTACTATACTATGACATTTTTTATATTTTTATGCCTTCCTATGCTATGACTTATGAAAACTTGTCATAGTATGACATTTTTATGCCTTACTATACTATGACAGTTTTTGACATTTTTATGCCTTGCTATACTATGTGATTTTTTTTTACATTTCCATGCCTTCCTATGCTATGACATTTTTTTTAAACATTTTTATGCCTTACTATACTATGATATTTTTTAACATTTTTATGCCGTGCTACACTATGACTTATGAAAACTTGTCATAGTATGACATTTTTATGCCTTACTATACTATGACAGTTTTTGACATTTTTATGCCTTACTATACTATGACAGTTTTTAATATTTTTTATGCTTTACTATACTATGACATCTTTGATATTTTTATGCCTTACTGTACCATGATATTTTGAGATTTTTATGCCTACTATAGTATGACATTTTTATGCCTTATTATACTATGATGTTTTTGACATTTTTATACCTCACTATACTATGACATTTTTATGCCTCACTATACTATGACGTTTTTTACCATTATTATGCCTTACTATATTATGACGTTTTTGATATTTTTATGCCTTACTATACTATGAAATTTTTGATATTTTTATGCCTTACTATACTATGACATTTTTTCACCTTTTTATGCCTTACTATACTATGACATTTTTTAAGATTTTTATGCCTTAATATAGTATGACGTTTTTTGACCTTTTGTTTGCCTTACTATACCGTGAAATTTTTTATATTTTTATGCCTTACTATACTATGGAATTTTTTGACATTTTTATGCTTTTATATAATATGATAGTTTCTGACATTTTTATGCCTTACTATACTATGACTTCTGACTACTTGTCATAGTAAGACACTTTTTTATGCCTTACTATACTATGACATTTTTTGACATTTTTATGCCTTACTATACTATGAAATCTTTTTTCCTTACAATACTATGATATTTTTTGCCATTTTTTTGCGTTACTATACTATGATATTTTGTGATATTTTTATGCCTTACTATACTATGACTTTTTTTTACCTTTTTATGCCTTACTATACTATGACATTTTTTATATTTTTATGCCTTACTATACTATGACATTTTTTTACATTTTTATGCCTTACTATACTATGTAGTTTTTTTTCCATACAATACTGTCACATTTTTAAACATTTTTATGCCTTAATATAGTATGACTTTTTTGACCTTTTTTTGCCTTTTTAAACGATTTTTATGCCTTACTATAATACGACGTTTTTTGACATTTTTATGCCTTACTATACTATGAAGTCTTTTTTCCTTACAATACTATGATATTTTTTGACATTTTTATGCCTTACTATACTATGACGTTTTTTGACATTTTTATGCCTTACTATACTATGAAGTCTTTTTTCCTTATAATACTTTGATATTTTTTGATATTTTTATGCCTTACTATACTATTAAATTTTTCGTATTTTTATGCCTTAATATAGTATGACGTTTTTTGACTTTTTTTTGCCTTACTATACTATGACATTTTTTAAGATCTTTATGCCTTAATATAGTATGACGTTATTTGACCTTTTGTTTGCCTTGCTATACTATGAAATTTTTTGACATTTTTATGCCTTACTATACTATGACTTTTTTTTACCTATTTATGCGTTACTATACTATGACATTTTTTAACATTTTTATGCCTCACTATACTATGTAGTTTTTTTTCCATACAATACTGTCACATTTTAAAGATTTTTATGCCTTAATATAGTATGACGTTTTTTGACATTTTTATGCCTTACTATACTATGAAGTCTTTTTTCCTTAAATTACTTTGATATTTTTTGATATTTTTATGCCTTACTATACTATGACATTTTTTAACATTTTTATGCCTTACTATAGTATGACATTTTTTGACATTTTTATGCCTTACTATACTATGCAGTTTTTTTTCCTTACTATACTGTGACATTTTTTAAGATTTTTATGCCTTAATATAGTATGACATTTTTGCACCTTTTTTTTGCCTTACTATACTGTGACATTTTTTGACATTTTTGAGCCTTACTATACTATTACTTTTTTTGACATGTTTATAACTTACTATACTATGCAGTTTTTTTCCATACAATACTGTGACATTTTTTAAGATTTTTATGCCTTAATATAGTATGACGTTTTTTGACCTTTTTTTTGCCTTACTATACTATGACATTTTTTGACATTTTTAAGCCTTACTATACTATGACATTTTTTGACATTTTTATGCCTTACTATACTAAGCCATATTTTGACATTTTTATGACTACTATAGTATGACGTTTTTATGCCTTACTATACTATGATGTTTTTGACATTTTTATACTTTACTATGGTATGACGTTTTTAATATTTTTATGCCTAACTATACTATGACGTTTTTTGAGCTTTTTATGCCTTACTGTACTATGACTTTTTTTACCTTTTTATGCCTTACTATAGAATGACATTTTTTGACATTTTTATGCCTTACTATACAATGACATTTTTGATATTTTTATGCCTTACTATACTATGCAGTTTTTTTTCCATACAATACTGTGACATTTTTTAAGATTTTTATGCCTTAATATAGTATGATGTTCTTTGACCTTTTTTTTGCCTTACTATACTATGACATTTTTTGACATTTTTAAGCCTTACTATACTATGACATTTTTTGACATGTTTATGCCTTACTATACTATGCAGTTTTTTTCCATACTATACTATGACATTTTTATGCCTTACTATACTATGCAGTTTTTTTCCTTACTATACTGTGACATTTTTTAAGATTTTTATGCCTTACTATAGTATGCAGTTTTTTTCCATACAATACCTACTATAGTATGACGTTTTTATGCCTTACTATACTATGATGTTTTTGACATTTTTATACTTTAATATGGTATGACGTTTTTAATATTTTTATGCCTAACTATACTATGACGTTTTTTGAGCTTTTTATGCCTTACTGTACTATGACTTTTTTTACCTTTTTTTTGACCTTTTTTTTGCCTTACTATACTATGACATTTTTTGACATTTTTAAGCCTTACTATACCATGCCATATTTTGACATTTTTATGCCTACTATAGTATGACGTTTTTATGCCTTACTATACTATGATGTTTTTGACATTTTTATACTTTACTATGGTATGACGTTTTTAATATTTTTATGCCTAACTATACTATGACGTTTTTTGAGCTTTTTATGCCTTACTGTACGATTACTTTTTTTACCTTTTTATGCCTTACTATAGAATGACATTTTTTGACATTTTTATGCCTTACTATACAATGACATTTTTGATATTTTTATGCCTTACTATACTATGCAGTTTTTTTTCCATACAATACTGACATTTTTTAAGATTTTTATGCCTTAATATAGTATGATGTTTTTTGTCCTTTTTTTTGCCTTACTATACTATGACATTTTTTGACATTTTTAAGCCTTACTGTACTATGACATTTTTATGCCTAACTATACTATGCAGTTTTTTTCCTTACTATACTGTGACATTTTTTAAGATTTTTATGCCTTACTATACTATGCAGTTTTTTTCCATACAATACTGTGACATTTTTTAAGATTTTTATGCCTCAATATAGTATGACGTTTTTTGACCTTTTTTTGCCTTACTATACTATGACATTTTTTGACATTTTTAAGCCTTACTATACTATGACATTTTTTGACATGTTTAT
>NW_019428570.1:0-311 GCF_002814215.2 Seriola lalandi dorsalis
ACGCACACACACACACACACACACACACACACACACACACACACACACACACACGCACACACGCACGCACACGCAACACACACACTGGTTCCCTGCTGTAGATCTGGGTTGATGAACAATCTAATGTAATGCTGCTGTGTGGCTGCAGCAGACGAACACCACGGATGTCTCTGCTGCATTACACTCCCATCAGCCCCGGCTTCATCTCCAACCAAACACACTGTCCACAGCTCCAACCACTCCCTGTGTTAGGAAGCGTTTACCAATATGTCAAAATAAAAGTCCTGATCTGGAGCCTCTGACCTGTTTGT
>NW_019428571.1:0-605 GCF_002814215.2 Seriola lalandi dorsalis
GGCCCCGGTTCGAGTCCCGCATCGGACGGCCTTTGCTGCATGTCATTCCCCCTCTCTCTGCCTCCCCATTTCCTGTCTCTCTCCACTATCCTGTCCAATAAAGGCACAAAAGCCCAAAAAAATATACTTTAAAAAAAAATATGTTCACTCTTAATGATATAAGAGGAACCTTTATCGCTCTCAATCTATATTTCTATATTATTAATGGATCGACTGACCAGATGTTTCCCACTCACTGTGCGGGGAGTTCTACGTAGAGGAAAATATACTGAGCTGATCGGAAAAATGAAAAGTTTTCGTTCACCCCTCAGGTTATTTTCTTTCTTCTTCGTTTTTCTTTTCTTTCAGCACAAGCGCGATGCATGATGGTATATATTGCCTAGTAGGTGACCATCTGTTGTTCACTACTTTTCATGATGCATTGTGGGATGCTAAGAGTCCACTATATAGGGTAGAATAAGTCTCACTACACATACGGACAGCACTGCAAAATGGCAAACTCACTATAGTGGCCTACATCGGGAGTAGTGAATGATTTCAGACACAGACGGTGATCACTGGTGGCCAGGAGCAAGAGTCCTGACCATATGGGTCGCCTGGCCCCG
>NW_019428572.1:0-1120 GCF_002814215.2 Seriola lalandi dorsalis
CAGAAAACGTCATATTATAGTAAGTATAAAGACAACATAGTATAGTAAGGCCTAAAAAGTGACAAAAAAAAAAGACATAGTATACTATGGCAAAAGAAGTGAAAAAAAAACCTCAGTGTAATAAGGCATAAAAACATCAAAAACCGTCATAGTATAGTAGGTATAAAGATGTCATAGTAATTATAGTAAGGCCTAAAAAGTAATTATAGTAAGGCCTAAAAAGTGAAAAAAAAACGACATAGTATACTATGGCAAAAAAAGTGGAAAAAAACACAGTGTAATAAGGCATAAAAACATCAAAAACTGTCATAGTATAGTAGGTATAAAGATGTCATAGTAATTATAGTGAGGCCTAGAAAGTAATTATAGTAAAGACTAAAAAGTGAAAAAAAAACGACATAGTATAGTATGGCAAAAAAGTAAAAAAAAAAAACACTGTAATAAGGCATAAAAACACCAGCAAATGTCATGGTATAGTAAGGTATAAAGACGTCATAGTATAGTAAGGCCTAAAATGTGAAAAAAAACGACATAGTATACTATGGCAAAAAAAGTGAAAAAAAAAACAGTGTAATAAGGCATAAAAACACCAACAAATGTCATGGTATACTGTGGTATAAAGACGTCATACTATAGTAAGGCATCAAAACACCAGAAAATGTCATGGTATAGTGTGGTATAAAGATGTCATAGTAATTATAGTGAGGCCTAGAAAGTAATTATAGTAAAGACTAAAAAGTGAAAAAAAAACGACATAGTATACTATGGCAAAAAAAGTGAAATAAACACATAGTGTAATAAGGCATAAAAACACCAGCAAATGTCATGGTATAGTGTGGTATAAAGACATCATAGTATAGTAAGGCCTAAAATGTGAAAAAAAAACGACATAGTATACTATGGCAAAAAAAGTGAAAAAAAAAACAGTGTAATAAGGCATAAAAACACCAACAAATGTCATGGTATACTGTGGTATAAAGACGTCATACTATAGTAAGGCATCAAAACACCAGAAAATGTCATGGTATAGTGTGGTATAAAGACGCAATAGTATAGTAAGGCCTAAAAAGTGAAAAAAAACGACATAGTATACTATGGCAAAAAAAGTTTTAAAAAAACA
>NW_019428573.1:0-311 GCF_002814215.2 Seriola lalandi dorsalis
GTTGCTGCAACTGGAAAACATACTAACGAATATCTCTGGAAAGACTGTTTCTGTCTTCAATTTAGCTTTTAAAATCTAAGTATCTGTGTCCTAACCAGACATGACATCCGTGTCTTGATTTGTACACGCTCCCTGTAATGGATACAAACAGGAAATTACCTCCTCCTCTTCTTTTCTTTTCCGTGCAGCCTCCTCCCTCTCAGACCTCAGCCTGAATTCCTCCTGAGCAAGCTTCTCCCTTTCCAACCACTCCTCATGTTGGCGCAATCTGAGAAAACACATCAAACACAAATCAAATACAATGAAGATTA
>NW_019428574.1:0-310 GCF_002814215.2 Seriola lalandi dorsalis
GAATTCTGACAAAATATTGTAGCTAAATAAAAAAGTGTTCCTCTGATAATTGGAAGTGACACTGTGTTGAACACCATCATGTTTAAAACTAATTTAAAACAACTTGCCAAACAGGTTATTATGTTATTGAATGGCTGATGCTCTGATATATTCCCTCTCCTGCCTGGTTTTCCTTACCTCCTTCTCTCTGTCCTCATGTTCCACCGCAGGCGTAAAGATGTACAGAACTACAAGATCCCCAATGATGCAGCCACTGGTCAACTCAGGAATGGGTGTGGCTCCTTTCTTCAAGGTAAACACACACACACAC
>NW_019428575.1:0-627 GCF_002814215.2 Seriola lalandi dorsalis
TGCCTTACTATGCTATGACGTTTTTTTGCTTTACTATACTATGCCATTTTTATCACTTTTTATGCCTTACTATACTATGAAATTTTTTTTGACATTTTTTTTGCCTTACTATACTATGACATTTTTATCACTTTTTATGCTTTACTATACTATGACAATTTTATCACTTTTTATGCCTTACTATACTATGAAATTTTTATTACTTTTTATGCCTTACTATACTATGACAATTTTATTACTTTTTATTCCTTACTATACTATGACATTTTTTGCCTTACTATACTATGACGTTTTTCTGACTTTTTTTGCCTTACTATACTATGACATTTTTATCACTTTTTATGCCTTACTATGCTATGACGTTTTTTTGCTTTACTATACTATGCCATTTTTATCACTTTTTATGCGTTACTATGCTATGAAATTTTCTTGACATTTTTTTTTGCCTTACTATACTATGACGTTTTTATGACTTTTTTTGCCTTACTATACTATGGCATTTTTATCACTTTTAATGCCTTACTATACTATGAAATTTTTTTTGACATTTTTTTTGCCTTACTATACTATGACATTTTTATCACTTTTTATGCTTTACTATACTATGACAATTTTATCACTTTTTAT
>NW_019428576.1:0-660 GCF_002814215.2 Seriola lalandi dorsalis
AAAAGTCATAAAAACGTCATAGTATAATAAGTCATAAAAACATCATAGTATAGTAAGTCATAAAAACATCATAGTATAGTAAGGTATGAAAAGTCATAAAAACATCATAGTATAGTAAGTCATAAAAACATCATAGTATAGTAAGGTATGAAAAGTCATAAAAACGTCATAGTATAGTAAGTCATAAAAAGGTCATATTATAGTAAGGTACAAAAAGTCATAAAAACATCATAGTATAGAAAGGTATAAAATGTCATAAAAACGTCATAGTATAGTAAGTCATAAAAACGTCATAGTATAGTAAGTCATAAAAAGGTCATATTATAGTAAGGTACAAAAAGTCATGAAAACATCATAGTATAGTAAGGTATAAAATGTCATAAAAACGTCATTGTATAATAAGGCATAAAAACGTCATAGTATAGTAAGGCATAAAAACATCATAAAAACTTCATAGTATAGTAAGTCATAAAAACGTCATAGTATAGTAAGTCATGAAAACATCATAGTATAGTAAGGTATAAAATGTCATAAAAACGTCATAGTATAGTAAGGCATAAAAAGTCATAAAAAACGTCATAGTATAATAAGTCATAAAAACGTCATAGTATAGTAAGGTATAAAAAGTCAAAAAAACTTCATAGTATGGTAAGTCACAAA
>NW_019428577.1:0-384 GCF_002814215.2 Seriola lalandi dorsalis
GCAACCTTAGAAATTTTATAAAAAATATTATACAAATTTGGTTCACTCGCATTTATTTCTGAAGACATTCTGAGTTATGTACTAGAAATTCAGGGGTGCTGATAATTTTAACCTGTTCCAAAATGTAATTTCACGCATTTGGTCATTGCTCCACATTGAGATTATTTAAGGATCAGTGGTTGTTTGTTTGTTTGTTTGTTTTTTCTATAAATGAAAGTACGAATTGTCGGGCACTCACAGATTATTTTTCCCCTTTACTCGTTACCCTAGCTAAGGACACTGTCTGTGTTGTCAAAACTGTAAACAGATTTAAAAGTGGAAAGTCAGTTTCAGTGATGAATAACAGCCTGGGCATGCCAGTGTAAGTAATGGAGATTATTTGTC
>NW_019428578.1:0-526 GCF_002814215.2 Seriola lalandi dorsalis
CTGTGATTAAATCATGAAGCAGGAATTAGAAAAATGTTTTACGTACTTGGGCGTGTCCTCAACATTTATCCACCTTAAGATTAGAATAAGCATCATTAGCTGTTTACTGTCTCTAACTTCCTCTGCACTGACAGACTGCACAGACCTATAAACCTGCAGAGGAGCTATGATACACTTTATATATATATATATATAAAACTAGAAAAACTGATTCTGGATCAGGAGAAAAACTAAAATCATGTAGTTGACAAAAAAAGAGGAAAAAAACAATTCTTTCTTTCTGTCTTTCTTTCTTTCTTTCTTTAAGATGTTTGGATTCAGATGCAGTAGAGGTTCACAGAGAGCAGAGAAGGACGTTATCCTCTGGCTCCATCTGTTGTCCAGTCTTAGAGGGTGTGAGGATTTATTTTTGGTGAGACAATCTATCTTCATGACTAAATATCAAATGGTGAAAAACAGGAGGTTTATCATCCTGCTACGCCTATTTCTTCTTTTTTTTCCATCCACAACCTCCAAGATTCACAGT
>NW_019428579.1:0-716 GCF_002814215.2 Seriola lalandi dorsalis
ACACATAGTATAGTATGGCCAAAAATGTGAAAAAACGACATAGTATAGTATGGCAAAAAATGTGAAAAAAAGACACTGTATAATAAGTCATAAAAACTTCAAAATACTTCATAATATAGTAACTTACTAAGATGTAATAGTATAATAAGGCGTTAAAAGTCAAAAAACCACATAGTATAGTATGGCCAAAAATGTGAATAAACGACATAGTATAGTATGGCAAAAATTCAAAAAAATGACTCAGTATAATAAGGAATAAAAACTTCAAAATACATCATAATATAGTAAGTTACAACGATGTAATAGTATAATAAGGCGTTAAAAGTAAAAAAAACACATAATATAGTATGGCCAAAAATTTGAAAAAACGACATAGTATAGTATGGCAAAAAATGTGAAAAAATGACACTGTATAATAAGTCATAAAAACTTCAAAATACTTCATAATATAGTAAGTTACAAAGATGTAATAGTATACTAAGGCGTTACAAGTAAAAAAAAAACACATAGTATGGTATGGCCAAAAATTTGAATAAACGACATAGTATAGTATGGCAAAAAATTTGAAAAAAATACTTTGTATAATAAGGCATAAAAACTTCAAAATAGGTCATCATATAGTAAGTTACAAAGATGTAATAGAATAATAAGGCGTTAAAAGTAAAAAAAAACACATAGTATAGTATGGCCAAAAATTTGAAAAACGACATAGTATA
>NW_019428580.1:0-671 GCF_002814215.2 Seriola lalandi dorsalis
TGTCACACGGTGAAACTGCCACTGAAATGGGTGATAGAAAGTTAATATCACAGTGTGACGGTGTGTCTCAGTGTTTTAGAAATTCTATCAAAGCTTCTGGAGATGATGTAAAACTCATCTGTGAAAAAGTTTGATCACTGAAACGTCTTTACAGCTAAAACAAATGAAATGACTGTATGAGCAGTTTCAGAAAGTAAAGAAAAATCCTGTAATTGACTGAACTGGTTCAAATGTATAAATAGTTTTGATTCATACATGACTGGGCTGATTAAACTTGTTATGTTACTTTATGTTAATTCACTATTTTTCCTCCACATGTCAACACGTGTTTGATTGATGGAAACAGTCAGAAAAACAGGGTTAAACACTGACTCTGGCACTAACTCTTCAACATGGCTGTAGATAACTGTCACAGAGACAGACTGAGACAAGGGCGACACCTGCTGGACAAACACAGACACGACAGAAAGAGGAAAGGAGCAGGTGATCAGACAAACAGCTTCTTATATTATGTTTCATAAAAACATGGAAACAAAACAATGGGATGTAACGACCACCGACTGGCTGAGACCCAGTCTAACACACCTTTATTTACACTGGGGGGGGGGACACATGAACAAATCAAATCACACACAAAAGAAGACCTCTCCAGTTAACCCATTTATACCCAG
>NW_019428581.1:0-604 GCF_002814215.2 Seriola lalandi dorsalis
GGTCATAAAAACGTAATAGTATGGTAAGGAATGAAACGACATAGTATAATAAGGCATAAAAATGCCAAAAAACATCATAGTATAGTATGGCATAAAATGTCAAAAATACATCATAGTATATTAAGGCATAAATGGTCATAAAAACGTCATAGTATGGTAAGGAATGAAATGACATAGTATAATAAGGCATAAAAATGTCAAAAAATGTCATAGTATAGTATGGCATAAAATGTAAAAAATACAACATAGTATATTAAGGCATAAATGGTCATAAAAACATCATAGTATGGTAAGGAATGAAACGACATAGTATAATAAGGCATAAAAATGCCAAATACGTCATAGTCCAGTATGGCATAAAACTGTCAAGAAACGTCATAGTATAGTATGGCATAAAATGTCAAAAATATATTGAAGTGTATATTTTTTTATGCCTTTATTGGTCAGCATAGTGGAGAGAGACAGGAAATGGGGAGTCAGAGAGAGGGGGAATGACATGCAGCAAAGGCTTTCCGATGCGGGATTCGAACCGGGGCCCACTGCAGAAAGGACTGTAGCCTCTACACATGGAGCACCTGCTTAGACCACTACGCCACACGTCACC
>NW_019428582.1:0-600 GCF_002814215.2 Seriola lalandi dorsalis
TAGTATAGTATGGCATAAAATGTCAAAAAAACATCATTGTATATTAAGGTATATAAAGTCATAAAAACATCATAGTATGGTAAGGCATCAAATGAAATTGTATTGTAAGGCATAAAAATGTAGAAAAAAATCATAGTACAATATTTCATAAAAATATTTAAAAATACGTCATAGTATAGTATGGCAAAAAATGTCAAAAAAACATAATTGTATATAAATGCATAAAAGGTCATAAAAACGTCATACTATGGTAAGAAATAAAACAACATATTACAGTAAGGCATAAAAATGACAAAAAATGTCATAGTATAGTATGGCAAAAAAATGACAAAAAACGTCATAGTATAGTATGGCATAAAATGTCGAAAAAACATCATTGTATATTAAGGTATATAAAGTCATAAAAACATCATAGTATGGTAAGGCATCAAATGAAATTGTATTGTAAGGCATAAAAATGTAGAAAAAACATCATAGTACAATATTTCATAAAAATATTTAAAAATACGTCATAGTATAGTATGGCAAAAAAATGTCAAAAAAACATCATAGTATATAAATGCATAAAAGGTCATAAAAACGTCATAGTATGGTAAGAAA
>NW_019428583.1:0-699 GCF_002814215.2 Seriola lalandi dorsalis
GCTTGATTCTGCATCTCTACTTACAGCTCATTGGTCCATGTGAATGTTTACTGTTGCTATGGCAACAAGAGACTGCTGATGTTAGCAGCTCTTAGCTAGCTTAGCTAAATCATCTGAACAATAATAACCCATAATATCACAATTCGGCATATTTAAACAAAATCAACCACAACTACCAACATTCACAGCCCTTCAAATCTGGGCTAACATGTTGTCACAAGTAGGACTATGCAGTTAATTAGGTCACATCATTCAATGTAAAAACGTTTTCTACTTTGTTTTGGACATGTCTCAAAAACGTAGCCTAGCCAGCCGCAGGCTAACGTTACTTACCGTGTATGTCTCCACTCGCTCGTCTCCCAGCGCGGCAGCACCTGCTGGGGTGGTGACCCCGGCACCAGATAGGTCCGTCAATTTAGAACATTTAGCAGCCGCCACCTCCAGAGACTTCAGCTTTTTAAGTTGCAGTTTTTCAGCGCCACCCGGGCGTTTCTTCCGCTTATCCGTCTTCAGCTCAGCAGCAGCCCGTCCCGCGACTCCCGCCCATGGCATGAGGTCCCGCCCACCCTGGTTTGTGTTGTGATTGACAGCACTGTCAGGGCTCTCTGAGCCTGTCAGCCCATGATTGATTGACAATGACAAACAATAGACCGATAATATGTGTCGATGCTGGCAACACACTGCTAGCCCTCTGTAGCC
>NW_019428584.1:0-792 GCF_002814215.2 Seriola lalandi dorsalis
TTAAACCCTTACTATACTGTGTTGTTTTTATTGCCTTTTATGCCATAATATAGCATGTATTTTAACATTTTTATGCCATACTATACTATGATGTTTTTTGACATTTTCATGCCTTACTATACTATGTCGTTTAAACCCTTACCATACTATGTTGTTTTTACCGCCTTTTATGCCATAATATACCATGATGTTTTTTCAACATTTTTATGCCATACTATACTATGACGTTTTTGGGCATTTTCATGCCTTACTATACTTTGTCGTTTAAACCCTTACTATACTATGTTGTTTTTATCGCCTTTTATGCCATAATATACCATGATGTTTTTTTGACATTTTTATGCCATAATATAACTTTTTTTTTTTGACATTTTTATGCCATACTATACTATGACGTTTTTTGACATTTTTATGCCTTACTATAATATGTCGTTTAAACCCTTACTATACTATGTTTTTTTTATCGCCTTTTATGCCTTAATATACCATGATGTTTTTTCAACATTTTTATGCCATGCTATACTATGACGTTTTTTGACATTTTTATGCCTGAATATACTATGACGTTTTTGGGCATTTTCATGCCTTACTATACTTTGTCGTTTAAACCCTTACTATACTATGTTGTTTTTATCGCCTTTTATGCCATAATATACCATGATGTTTTTTTGACATTTTTATGCCATACTATACTATTACGTTTTTTGACATTTTTATGCCATACTATACTATGACGTTTTTTGACATTTTTATGCCTTACTATACCATGTCGTTTAAACCCTTACTATAATG
>NW_019428585.1:0-575 GCF_002814215.2 Seriola lalandi dorsalis
TTTTCTATGTCATTTTTACTTACTTTTTAGGCCTTACTATACTATGACGTCTTTATACCATACTATACTATGAGATTTTTTGATGTTTTTATGCTTTATTATACCATGTCGTTTTTTCACTTTTTGCCATAGTATACTATGTCGTTTTTTCACTTTTTTTGCCATACTATACTATGTAGTTTTTTTTCACTTTTTTTGCCATACTATAATATTATGTCTTTAAATCTTACTATACTATGACATTTTTTGATGTTTTTATGCTTTATTATATCATGTCGTTTTTTCACTTTTTGCCATAGTATACTATGTCGTTTTTTCACTTTTTTTTGCCATACTATACTATGTAGTTTTTTTTTCGAATTTTGGGCCGTATTATACTATTATGTCTTTATACCATACTATACTATGAGATTTTTTGATGTTTTTATGCTTTATTATAACATGTCGTTTTTTCACTTTTTGCCATAGTATACTATGTCGTTTTTTCACTTTTTTTGCCATTCTATACTATGTAGTTTTTTTTCACATTTTAGGCCTTACTATACTATTATGTCTTTAAATCTTACTATACTATG
>NW_019428586.1:0-439 GCF_002814215.2 Seriola lalandi dorsalis
TTCAGTGGTGCTAGACTTTTATTTTAGTGGTTAAGTGATCCTTGGTCTAAAAAAGTTTTCTCTAAGCTCAACAGCACTGGGTGATTAATGAGAGAGTGTGAACAAGTTTGATTTATGGCTGAAATTCTCTCTTTGTGTATTTAAGTTTGTTTTAACCAACAACTGAAACTGAGTGGAGCTGATAAGGAAACGTAGCGTGCTGCCAGTGATGTCTGATTGTTGGTTTATATTAGTGGTCACATGGATGAAATTCCAGTTAGAAAGACTGGTGGTGATGGTAATGTACTGGATCCCAGTGATGCAGTAACATGTCCAGTCCACCCTCAGATTGTGTAATGTGTTGTTTTGTGTGTCTTCAGTCTGTCAGGATGTCTGGTCACAGAGGAAGGCTGTGCTTCTCTGGCCTCAGCTCTGACATCCAACCCCTCCCATCTGAGAG
>NW_019428587.1:0-307 GCF_002814215.2 Seriola lalandi dorsalis
ATAAGTAACATCAAATGCCTTTGTGTAGCTCTGCCATTAACTTCCATGTCATGTCAAAGGAAATCAGAAGTGAATAGTCTCAAATTCAAAATAACCAAATTATTCACAGTTAGCTAATTTGGCAGGCTGAGTTAGCCCCACATGCTCAAGCTTCCGTGTTGACTTTCAAACATCCTAACTGGTGATATCATTGATAGGAAATATTGGAAAAGGCAAAGAAAACTCAAAACAAAGGGTCCAGAGGGAAGGACGGTCTGCAGTTCTTTAGTCAGGAATTTGACACCACATTTCATTGGTGTTTGTGTTT
>NW_019428588.1:0-307 GCF_002814215.2 Seriola lalandi dorsalis
GCATTTTTATGCCTAACTATACTATGACCATTTTTGCCTTAATATACTATGACGTTTTTACACATTTTTATGCCTTACTATACTATGATGAATTTTTCTGCATTTTCATGGCTTACTATACTATGATATTTTAATGCCTTACTATACCATGATGTATTTCTAAGTTTTTATCAAGTACTATACTATGACCCTTTCGTGCCTTACTATACTATGACGTTTTTTGACGTTTTCATTCCTTAGCATACAATGATGTATTTTGGCGTTTTTATGCCTATACTATGACCTTTTTTGATGTTTCTATGCCTAA
>NW_019428589.1:0-307 GCF_002814215.2 Seriola lalandi dorsalis
AACGAAAGTGAAAGTAAAATCTTCTCATTTCAGCCTGTGACAGAGGACGGAGGCTGAGAGGAGACACTTTATCTTGGTTTCTCAGTGTGTTCACATATGACAGGAGTGTTAGAACTTAAACTGTTCACACTCTGTGAATGTTTTATAGACTCATGTGACGTGATGAGCAGAGATGTAGATCTTTTCTGGAGGTCAGAGGTCACTGTGAGCTACAGATCAGATACTCTGGAGCTTGTGTGGAGACAGCAGCGTCTTTTTCTTCTTCTTTTGTTTTGTGTGACAGTTCTGATTAAAATGTCAACATCAA
>NW_019428590.1:0-365 GCF_002814215.2 Seriola lalandi dorsalis
TTGCCTCTGTGTTTTGTTGCTGAGTCTCAGCAGAAAGATTCATCCTGACAGTCACAAGCTGCAGAGACAAAACACCAACAATAAACCTGCACACAGCTGTCAGCACAGAGACCCACTGGTTATAACTCACACTGCTGGACAGACACTGTGGGTTCTGTCTCCTGTGTTTTGTTGTATATAGTCACCAGCAGGAGGAATGATTACAGCGACCAGTAACTCTCAGTGCATGTGTGGCTTTAAGTGTTTGAAGTGTGACAGAAATATGTGTCCTACGCTGCCCCCTCCTGGTCCTGCTGCAGTAAGACAGGCACTGCAGTTTATACATCAGTCTGTCATTAAACCAGACCTTCACTTCAAAATTACCT
>NW_019428591.1:0-777 GCF_002814215.2 Seriola lalandi dorsalis
ATGTCAAAAAACGTCATAGTATAGTAAGGCTAAAAAATGTCATAAAACATCATAGTATAGTATGGCAAAAAAATGTCAAAAAACGTCATATTATAATAAGGCAAAAAATGTCAAAAAACGTCATAGTATAGTATGGCAAAAAAATGTCAAAAAGCGTCATAGTATAGTAAGGCGTATAAACGTCATAGTATAGTATGGCAAAAAAATGTCAAAAAGCGTCATAGTATAGTAAGGCGTATAAAAGTCATAGTATAGTATGGCAAAAAAATGGCAAAAAACATCATAGTATAATAAGGAAAAAAATGTCAAAAAACGTCATAGTATAGTAAGGCGTATAAACGTCATAATATAGTAAGGCAAAAAAATGTCAAGAAACGTCATATTATAATAAAGTAAAAAAATGTCAAAAAACGTCATAGTATAGTATGGCAAAAAAATTTCAAAAAGCGTCATAGTATTGTATGGCAAAAAAATGTCAAAAAACGTCATAGTATAATAAGGAAAAAAATGCCAAAAAACGTCATAGTATAGTAAGGCGTATAAACGTCATAATATAGTAAGGCAAAAAAATGTCAAGAAACGTCATATTATAATAAGGCAAAATATGTCAAAAAACGTCATAGTATAGTATGGCAAAAAAATGTCAAAAAGCGTCATAGTATAGTATGGCAAAAAAATGTCAAAAAACGTCATAGTATAGTAAGGCGTATAAACGTCATAGTATAGTATGGCAAAAAAATGTCAAAAAAAGTCATAGTATAGTAAGGCATAAAAAGT
>NW_019428592.1:0-372 GCF_002814215.2 Seriola lalandi dorsalis
CCCATTTCAGTTTCTCTGAGAGCACCGTTCCTTTTCAAAATGCTTTTTTTGAACTTGCAACCATAGAAAAAAAGGTGATTGGATAAGAGTCACAGGAGGGTAAAGAGTGCAGCTTTAAACTAGCGCGGTGTATCGGGACACACATGCATGGGTGTCCATCACATACGGACTGGAGATGGCACAGGCAGTTTTGCCCATTTTTCCATCACTCTAGACAAGAATATAGCAACCCTTGTTTCCTGGTTATCATGAGGAACATGCTAACCAAGAGCATGGCACACACACTCCATCCTGAACTCCCCCCCCCCTCTCATTTGCCTTTTAACCCTTTCCCCTTTCAGTCCACTCCACCAGTCTCTAACCCCCCTCCCT
>NW_019428593.1:0-624 GCF_002814215.2 Seriola lalandi dorsalis
TATGGGTTAGTGTACCATATCATTTTTTGGCATTTTTATGACTTACTATACTCTGTTGTTCTATGCCTTAGCATACTATGTTGTTTTTATGACTTTTTATGCCTTAATAAACTATGATGTTTTTTTGACGTTTTATGCCATACTATACTATGACGTTTTTTGTCAATTTTATGCCTTATCATACTATATCATTTTTTGGCATTTTTATGACTTACTATACTCTGTTGTTCTATGCCTTAGCATACTATGTTGTTTTTATGACTTTTTATGCCTTAATATAGGTTGATGTTTTTTTGACGTTTTATGCCATACTATACTATGACGTTTTTTGTCAATTTTATGCCTTACCATACTATATCATTTTTTGGCATTTTTATGACTTACTATACTCTGTATTTCTATGCCTTAGCATACTATGTTGTTTTTATGACTTTTTATGCCTTAATAAACTATGATGTTTTTTTGATGTTTTATGCCATACTATACTATGACATTTTTTGTCAATTTTATGCCTTACCATACTATATCATCTTTTGGCATTTTTATGACTTACTATACTCTGTTGTTCTATGCCTTAGCATACTATGACGTTTTTATGACTTTTTATGCCTTAATAAACTATGA
>NW_019428594.1:0-998 GCF_002814215.2 Seriola lalandi dorsalis
TAAGGCATAAACATTTCATAGTATACTAAGGTATAAAATGTCATAAACACGTCATAGTATAGTATGGCATACAATTTCATAAAAATGTCATAGAATACTATGGCCTAAAATGTCATAAGAACATAAAAGTATATCAAAGCATAAAATGTCACAAAAACGTCATAGTATACTAAGGTCAAAAATGTCATAAAAACGTTCAGTATGGCATAAAATGTCGTAAAACATCAAAGTATAGTAAGGCATAAACATTTCATAGTATACTAAGGTATAAAATGTCATAAACATGTCATAGTATAGTAAGGCATTAAATATCATAAAAACATCATAGTATACTTAGGCGAAAAATGTCATAAAAATGTCATAGTATAGTATGGCAAAAAATGTCATAAAAACGTTATAGTTCAGTATGTACTAAAATGTCATAAAACATCAAAGTATAGTAAGGCATAAACATTTCATAGTATACTAAGGTATAAAATTTCATAAAAACATCATAGTATAGTATGGCATAAAATTTCATAAAAATGTCATAGAATACTATGGCCTAAAATGTTATAAGAACATAATAGTATATCAAGGCATGAAATGTCATAAAAACGTTCAATATGGCATAAAATATCATAAAAACATCATAGTATACTAAGGCAAAAAATGTCATAAAAACGTTATAGTTCAGTATGTACTAAAATGTCATAAAACATCAAAGTATAGTAAGGCATAAACATTTCATAGTATACTAAGGTATAAAATGTCATAAACATGTCATAGTATAGTACGGCATTAAATATCATAAAAACATCAAAGTATACTAAGGCGAAAAATGTCATAAAAATGTCATAGTATACTAAGGCAAAAAATGTCATAAAAACGTTATAGTTCAGTATGTACTAAAATGTCATAAAACATCAAAGTATAGTAAGGCATAAACATTTCATAGTATACTAAGGTATAAAATGTCATAAACACGTCATAGTAAGGCAAAAAATGTCATAAAAACT
>NW_019428595.1:0-307 GCF_002814215.2 Seriola lalandi dorsalis
CATTTTCCTGTGAGTGATGCGACTGAGTGTGAGTGTCACCTCGGTGGGCAGCTGCTCCCACTCGTCCTCCTGCACCTCCTCCTGAGCAGGAGCAGCAGAGTCGATGCTGGAGGTGTCGCCCCCTGCAGGCCAGGGAAACCTCTTCATGTAGCTCCTCAGTTCGGTGATGTACCGATCCAGAACGTCCACGCAGCTCTGCACGCCTGCATCCTCATCTGCAGACACAACAGACCACGGCTTCAAACTGGGCCGACTACAGCTGAGGACTGAGGCCTGTGTGTGTGTGTGTGTGTGTGTGTGTGTGTGT
>NW_019428597.1:0-520 GCF_002814215.2 Seriola lalandi dorsalis
CTGTTCTTCCAATATTGTGCAAAAGTATGTACTGTAGCAAACGCATACTGGCTGTCAGTATAGATTGTAGCATCTTTATCTTTCATTAATTTGCAAGCTTCTGTCAGTGCTATGAGTTCAGCAGCTTGTGCTGAGAGATGTGAAGGCAATTGTTTAGCTTTTAGCACCTTATTTTGAGTCACTACTGCATATCCAGTCAGAGTTTTGCCTAGGTCATTCTTTTTGGATGACCCGTCCACAAATAACACTTCCCCTACCCCTAAAGGTTGATCTTTTAGGTCAGTCCTGCTCTTTGCTGTCTGTTCAGCTAATTCCTGACAATCATGTTTTACTCCTTCTCCTGGGAGTGGTAACAAAGTTGCAGGATTTAGTGTTGTGCATCTTTCAATGGTGAGATGTGGTTGTGACAGCAACGTGGCCATGCAAGACAAATGTCTTGCAGGTGACAGAAATACCATATTTGTCTGTAACAACAAAGCAGAGACCGCATGTGGCACTTTTAGGATTAGAGGGTGAAACA
>NW_019428598.1:0-354 GCF_002814215.2 Seriola lalandi dorsalis
ACATAGTATAGTAAGGCAAAAAAGTCATTAAAAGGTCATAGTATAGGAAGGCTAAAAAAATCAACAAAACGACATAGTATAGTAAGGCAAAAAAAAAAGTCATGAAAACGTCATAGTATATTAAGGCAAAAATATCAAAAAAACGACATAGTATAGTATGGCATAAAAATGACACAGTACAGTAAGGCATAAAAAATGCAATAACAATTTCTTTCCACTTTTGTTGGAGGACACCGCAGGCTGGCCTCGAACCGACAACCTTTCGACTGTGAGACAACAGCTCTAACCATTGCTCCACAAAGCTGCGGAGTTATTTCATAGTAACACAATAAAATATCATAAAAACGTCATAGT
>NW_019428599.1:0-306 GCF_002814215.2 Seriola lalandi dorsalis
ATATGTCCTGGATACAGAGAGAATCCAGCAAAGAGACGTCCAGGGTGACGTGGAGATCCTGGATGAGGAGGAGTGTCTCCTCTGCCCCATGTGTCCTCCTCCAACAGTGGAGCCTCCACTCCTCCCAGGAGATCCTCTGGATCACCTTGGCAACAGTCAGGCCGAGCATCCTGTGCTTCCCCTCCAGCTCGGACCGCTATGCCTCAATGAGACAACAGGCTCCTCTGGGAGTTCACCTCCAAGATGTGGCATCATCAATCCGGCCGTTTCAGAAGCAGCACCAGCAGCTTCTTTATCACCTGGAGA
>NW_019428600.1:0-611 GCF_002814215.2 Seriola lalandi dorsalis
ATGAAAACGTCATAGTATGGCAAGGCATAAGACGAAATTATATAGTAAGGCATAAAAATGCCAAAAAATGTCATAGTATAGTTTGGCATAAAAATGCCAAAAAACGTCACAGTATAGTATGGCATAAAAAGTCAAAAAAGATCATAGTTTATTAAGGCATAAAAAGTCATAAAAACATCATAGTATGGTAAGGTATCAAATGACATTGTATAGTAAGGCATAACAAAGCTTAAAAACGTCATAGTATAGTATGGCATAAAACATCAAAAAAACATCATAGTATATTAAGGCATAAAAGGTCATGAAAACATCATAGTATGGCAAGGCATAAGACGAAATGATATAGTAAGGCATTAAAATGCAAAAAAATGTCATAGTATAGTTAAGCATAAAAATGCAAAAAAACATCATAGTATAGTATGGCATAAAACGTCAAAAAAACATCATAGTATATTAAAGCATAAAAGGTCATAAAAATATCATAATATTGTAAGGCATAAGACGAAATGATATAGTAAGGCATTAAAATGCAAAAAAATGTCATAGAATAGTTTGGCATGAAAAGTAAAAAAAACATCATAGTTTATTAAGGCATAAAAGGTCATGAAAAC
>NW_019428601.1:0-426 GCF_002814215.2 Seriola lalandi dorsalis
AGTTCTAGGTTCTATATTAATACTGTGAAAGTATCAAAGCACTCAGTCCACAGAGAACTGCACACAGCCTGTATTCAGAAACTGAGCCTTAAGACCAGCCCTCAGGATTTCTGGAACTTTGTGATGTCACAACAAAGCAGTCACCAAGCCCCGCCCTCCTGGACCCACCATTCAACCTTGTAGGATTTTGTTTCTCTGAGTGTTTTACATAAAATCTGCTATATTGTTATTGGATCACTCAGAAAACAGTCAGCCATTCAGAAGAGAGGCTCAGAGCCTCCTCTCTTCTGATTGGCTCACTGACCTGTTGTTACTAGAGTTCAAGAGAGAAGCCTGAGAGAGGAGATGTAAATCTACACTGAGATGGTTTTTGGTTCTTAAAACAACAAACATATCTTCTTATGGATCAACACTTCAAAATAAAAC
>NW_019428602.1:0-389 GCF_002814215.2 Seriola lalandi dorsalis
TTATTACCCAGAGTCCCTCTCACCTTTCTATCTTTGTCCTCCTCCCACATTCTCTCTTTTCTACCTCTTGAGCACAAAGTCATTCAGTCTCTCAAGTTAGTGTTCAGCTCTTCTTTAAAGGTGAAATGTGGATTTTTCAGTCATATTTTCTGTGACAAAAGCCTTTGACAGCGTTTCACTACAGAGTTTGACTTTCATTTGTCCAACTTCCCTCGCTCTTCTACTGCTCTTTACTCATTCGACATAATAACAGTTAGACACTGCCCATCACACAGTCATCACACAGTCTCTCTGTCCTCTGAGCAGAGAGGCTGAAGACAACAGTCTGACAGTAGATTTCCTTCAGATGACAGTGATTTTCCTCATGTGAAGCAAATTACTGCTAAACA
>NW_019428603.1:0-756 GCF_002814215.2 Seriola lalandi dorsalis
AAAATGTCATAGGATAATAAGACATCAAATTTCATAGTATAGTAAGGCATAAAATGTCAAAAAATGTCATAGTATAGTAAGGCATAAAATGTCAAAAAAATGTCATAGTATAGTATGGCAAAAAAATGTCATAAAACGTCATACTAATATAAGGCATAAAATGTCACACTATAGTAAGGCATAAAAAATGTCAAAATACGTCATAGTATAGTAAGGCAAAAAAAATGTCATAAAACGTCATAGTATAATAAGGCATAAAATGTCATTATATAGTAAGGCATAAAATGTAAAAAAAAACGTCATATTATAATAAGGATTAAAATGTCAAAAAATGTCATAGTATAGTAAGGCATAAAAATGTCATAAAATGTCATACTAATATAAGGCATAAAATGTCACACTATAGTAAGGCATAAAAAATGTCAAAAAATGTCTTAGTATTGTAAGGCAAAAAAAAAGTCAAAAAATGTCATAGGATAATAAGACATCAAATTTCATAGTATAGTAAGGCATAAAATGTCAAAAAATGTCATAGTATAGTAAGGCATAAAATTTAAAAAAAATGTCATAGTATAGTATGGCAAAAAAATGTCATAAAACGTCATACTAATATAAGGCATAAAATGTCACACTATAGTAAGGCATAAAAAATGTCAAAATACGTCATAGTATAGTAAGGCAAAAAAAATGTCATAAAACGTCATAGTATAATAAGGCATAAAATGTCATTATATAGTAAGGCATAAAATGTAAAAA
>NW_019428603.1:776-1857 GCF_002814215.2 Seriola lalandi dorsalis
GGCATAAAAATGTCATAAAACGTCATACTAATATAAGGCATAAAATGTCACACTATAGTAAGGCATAAAAAATTTCAAAAAACGTCATAGTATAGTAAGGCAAAAAAATGTCAAAAAATGTCATAGTATAGTAAGGCAAAAAAAAAGTCAAAAAATGTCATAGTATAGTATGACATAAAAATGTAATAAAATGTCATAGGATAATAAGACATCAAATGTCATAGTATAGTAAGGCATAAAATGTCAAAAAAATGTCATAAAACGTCATAGTATAATAAGGCATAAAATGTCATTATATAGTAAGGTATAAAATGTCAAAAAAAACGTCATAGTATAATAAGGCATAAAAAATGTCAAAATACGTCATAGTATAGTAAGGCAAAAAAAATGTCATAAAACGTCATAGTATAATAAGGCATAAAATGTCATTATATAGTAAGGCATAAAATGTAAAAAAAACGTCATATTATAATAAGGATTAAAATGTCAAAAAATGTCATAGTATAGTAAGGCATAAAAATGTCATAAAATGTCATACTAATATAAGGCATAAAATGTCACACTATAGTAAGGCATAAAAAATGTCAAAAAATGTCATAGTATAGTAAGGCAAAAAAAATGTCAAAAAATGTCATAGGATAATAAGACATCAAATTTCATAGTATAGTAAGGCGAAAAATGTCAAAAAACGAAATAGTACAGTATGGCATAAAAATGTCATAAAACGTCATAGTATAATAAGGCTTAAAATGTCATTATATAGTAAGGCATAAAAATGTCAAAAAACGAAATAGTACAGTATGGCATAAAAATGTCAAAAAATGTCATAGTATAGTAAGGCATAAAATTTCAAAAAAATGTCATAGTATAGTATGGCATAAAAATGTCATAAAACGTCATACTAATATAAGGCATAAAATGTCACACTATAGTAAGGCATAAAAAATTTCAAAAAACGTCATAGTATAGTAAGGCAAAAAAATGTCAAAAAATGTCATAGTATAGTAAGGCAAAAAAAAGTCATAAAACGTCATACTAATATAAGGCATAAAATGTCACACTATAGTAAGGCATAAAAAAT
>NW_019428604.1:0-870 GCF_002814215.2 Seriola lalandi dorsalis
ATGAAGGCATAAAATGTCAAAAATACAACATAGTATATCAAGGCATAAAAGGTCATAAAAACATCAAAGTATGGCAAGGCATGAGATGAAATAATATGATCAAGCATAAAAATGCCAAAAAACGTCATAGTATAGTATGGCATGAAATGTCAAAAATACAACATGGTATATTAAATCATGAAAGGTTATAAAAACATCATAGTATGGTCAGGCATCAAACGTGAAAGTATATTAAGGCATAAAAGGCCAAAAAACGGAAAAAAATTTATTGAAGAAAAATGCCAAATAAACAACATAGTATATTAAGGCATAAAATGTCATAATAACCTCATAGTATGGTAAGGCATGAGATGAAATAATATAATTATGCATAAAAATGCCAAAAAACATCATAGTATAGTATGGCATGAAATGTCAAAAATACAACATAGTATATTAAATTATAAAAGGTTATAAAAACATCATAGTATGGTCAGGCATCAAACGTGAAAGTATATTAAGGCATAAAATGCCAAAAAACGGAAAAAAAATGTATTGAAGAAAAATGCCAAAAAACGACATAGTATAGTATGGCATAAAATGTCAAAAATACAACATCGTATATTAAGGCATAAAATATCATAATAACCTCATAGTATGGTAAGGCATGAGATGAAATAATATAATTATGCATAAAAATACCAAAAAACGTCAAAAAAAACGTCATAGTATAGTATGGCAAAAAACGTCAAAAATACAACATGAGATGAAATAATATAATTATGCATAAAAATGCCAAAAAACGTCATAGTATAGTATGGCAAAAAATGTTAAAAATACAACATAGTATATTAAATTATAAAAGGTTATAAAAACATCATAGTATGGTCA
>NW_019428605.1:0-883 GCF_002814215.2 Seriola lalandi dorsalis
GTAAAGGGTGGCAAGTCAGGTGTTATCCTGTGTAGAGGTAGGTCAGACATTTTTTGTGTCATTGCTGTGCCATACCATCTCCTGCAGAGTACACAGTCCCGTGTTATCTTTCTCGCAGCAGAGTTTGCTCTTATGATCCAGTATTTTGTTCTGAGTTTTGCTATCATTTGATTTCTTCCACAATGACCCACCAAGGCGTGGGTATGGTGTAGGAGTAGCTTTGATAGGTGGTTGTCCTTGGGCAAAATGGCTGGATGTTTGATTTCCTCTGGCATTGCCAGTTTACTTAGTCTGCCTCCAACTCTCAGGATTCCATGTTGAAAGATGGGATCTAGTTTATAGATCCTACTGTTTCTCTTTATGGGTAAGCCCTTTTGTAGGGAGGTCACCTCACCTTGAAAGGATTGTTGTTGGACATAGGACACAAGTGATTGCTCAGCCTTGGCTAGATCCTCCACAGACAGCTGTGGGTCTGAATCACTAATTTTCTTTTTTAAGTTCAATTGTCTCAGAGTTTCTTTGATTTTTAGGAGCCAGGCTGCCGATCGAATCAATTTGTCCCATGATGAAAAGTGCTCAATAAAACGAGTCAGCGGACTTTGATTCTGCAACGCACTTGTAGTGAAAGCCACAGTCACCTTCTTGACCTCTGGGTCTTTGTCGGATAGTGTGGGTGGTACTTGGATCACTGGCCAGTCTGTTTCAGGTTGCATCAGGAAATCTGGCCCTCTCAGCCAGTGTCCATCTTGAAGGAAAGTCTCAGCTTTCATGCCTCTTGATGCACTGTCTGCGGGATTGATTCCAGTCTTTATATGGCGCCATTGGGATTTGTGTGTCAGATCCCGAATAGTAGACACTCTGTTCGCCACGTAGGTCTGAAACC
>NW_019428606.1:0-305 GCF_002814215.2 Seriola lalandi dorsalis
TGAGTGAAATGAGGCAAGAGGTTTAAGTGACCAACAGAATCTTCACACATATAGATCGAGACTATAGACTCAGGTTATTCGTGCTAGGTGCGTAAATGTGTTGAAACCACGTGATACAGAGGGATGTGTTCGCCTTGTGGAACCAGACATCTTCGGAAAATAGTTGTGGCATAAATCTGATCCACTGGTTGGCACTGTAACCTACTGCTCGTCTTTTTCTCCTCGGGGATCATCGTGCTTTCGACAAATACTTCTGATTTTTGAGTAAATTTTGAATGTCTCTATTTATATTTCTATGTTAGATT
>NW_019428608.1:0-708 GCF_002814215.2 Seriola lalandi dorsalis
AATGTAAGAAATCTCTGTACAGAGAACAATGAAGTGGAAGTGCTTAAACTTTATCTGTCTCATACCTCATTGTAAAACTTAGATTCTCCTCTTTCCAACAATCGTCGGCTTTCCATCCTATCACAAACCTCTTGTTATTAACCAGAAATTTAATGTGGTCAATTTTAGGCAGCTTTCAGTGCTGGGTCAGAGGTCAAATCTGGTCTCTAAAGCTGCTATTTCATGATAGCATTACCTAATTTACTGGAGTAATACCTCAATGTAAAGCTTATATTCTTTTCTTTTAAACAAGTGTTGGCTTTCCATCTTATCACAAACCTCTTGTTATTAACCAGACATGTAATGTATTTCAGGATAGTATTATCTGATTTTCTGGAGTAATACCTCATTGGTATAAACCAGAAATTTAATGTGGTCAATTTTAGGCAGCTTCCAGTGCTGGGTCAGAGGTCAAATCTGGTTCCCTATATTTAAGCGGCTATTTCAGGATAGCATTATCTGATTTACTCAAGTAATACCTCATTGTAAAGTTTAGATTCTATTCTTTCCAACAAGTGCTGTTTTGCCATCCTATCACACACCTCTTATTATAAACCAGAAATTTAATTTGGTGAATTTTAGGCAATTTTCAGAGCTGGGTCAGAGGTCAAATCTGGTGTCTATATTTAAGCTGCTATTTCAGGATAGAATTATCTGATTCACTGGATT
>NW_019428608.1:1954-2587 GCF_002814215.2 Seriola lalandi dorsalis
ATGAGAAAGAAAGATAGAAATGAAGTGAACATTTTATTTTATATCCATGACTACTTGATGGATGCATTTCTTGTGTTTTGGACCGCCCATGGACGGGATTCGTACCCGCGACTGTAAAAATGCTCTATTTCGATCTGTATCAAAATCCTTAAATTGTTTATCTACATGCAAGGATCATCTGGCATCTTTTAGAAATGTTGATATTTTCATGTTAAGAAATGATATATACATATTTCTTTATATTTCATGTACATGTATTTCCTTTAGTGTAATGATTCTTTTTTCTTTTCCCACCTACCTGAAGAAAAGGACTGGACACTGCACGGGGTTCATCACATGACCTGGGTACCAGATCTTTGCATTGCTGATCGTCATTCTGAAAATTTTCTTCATGGATATCAGAGACCACCTCCCATATTTACAACTTGAAATTCCTCTTATTCCTCTTATATGCATGTTTGTTTTTCTATGTTTCATATTTTTTTTCATGTGTCTGTTATTTAACTTGTAAATAGCATACCATGTTACTATAATTGAGTGTTGTCATCATCATCATTATTATATGCATCATATTGTTGTTATCATTATTGCTGTTGTTGTTGTTGTGCTGTTTTCAACAAACTGTCGTTAAAA
>NW_019428609.1:0-2508 GCF_002814215.2 Seriola lalandi dorsalis
GATTGTGATCCATCAGTCTACCTATGAGGTCTAGACTAATGCACTACTTGTTAAAAAAAACTGAATTGGAAAATATGAGCCAGTCGTCAAGTGCACCACTCTCCGGTGTAAAGAGTTTAAAGAGCCTGAGTGCTGTGGAAATGAACAAGCAGCCTGAAACAGTGCTGGGTCTATTGCAGTGGCAACCAAAAAAGAGATCATTCTTGTATTTAGAGTGTTTCATTAGACACTTGTACTGCCTATTCTTGTAAATTTGTAAGTAGCACTTTTTTTTTTTTTTTTATTGTTCGCTATTGGTATCATCAACTCAGATGTCCTATGTTGTCCAAATTCAACACACTTTATGGCTTATAGTCTGTAGTTAGTCATTTGGAAACACTGTCATGACTACTCACATATGGTGACAAGGGTTGTGTGTATGTCTGTGCAAATTTGCATGTGTTGTGTAATTTGCATTTGGAGGGGGAATATGCACTAGTACATGTAGTTTGGTTTGTAGTGATTTCCACTGTAACATTTGTACTGTTTCAGTACACTGCTGATGGGTGTTAGCCATGAAGGTGACTGTAAGGTTTTAATTAGTTAGTTTCATTACAGAAAAAAATTAACAATTATGGCTGATCACTTTACCTCGAATACGATTCATAAATCTTTAAATTATCTACAGCCCCAAGACAGCCCTTTGTAACCACAGCTAGTGACATATTTATGAAATGTACAATTGGATTTAACGTCCATTTACAGATTTATATAGGCTAATACAAAATGCTAACATTTCATTGCATTAGGCCCACATTATACTAGACATTCAGCACTCAAATTAATACTTAATAAAACTATACAATGTGTATGCATTACACGCCTTAATGAGCCCATGAATAATCGATCATTATTATTACTATTATTAGTATCAGTAGTAGTGACCTAGTATTAACTTTATTGCAGTCTAGTAGCTGACTGAGAGTTTGAAACGTTCCTACATTTCCGGATGATAGTGTTGAGAACATGGTTGAGAAAGGGAGATGCAGCTTTAAATAAAATACGGAAAGCACTACCATATCTGGCACTTGCCTTCACAATAAAGGCATAACATATTCTAATATCAACAAAACGGGAGATCAAATGGGAATTTCCCATCAGAGATGGGCTGAAACATTTAACTATATTTATCTGTATGCCAAAGAACCCACAAACTGTGCATGTTGTGCTGGATTAAATAATTTTAGCCGGACTTGAATTTATTTTGACAGCGGCGAGGCGGCTTTTCCTTCAGACCCACACAGTGCTTGTTCGTCAGAGAAGACGCTCTTCTGAGGTCACCGAGTCCCGGGGGCGACACTGGTTCGCCGCTATATAATCTTCCCGGCACAGTGGATGAAACCAGCGCACTGAATCAGAAACGAGACTAAGCAAATATACATTGAACAATCAAACATGGTGAAGATAACTTTCCAGCCAGTCACGGCGCAGAAGCCTGAAAAAGAGAGCGATGGAGACAAGATCATTATACCCCAGGCTCACGTGAGTTTGCACTTTGTCTTTCTTTATTTCTTATTGTGGCATTTGTCTTGTGTCTTTGTACAGTGTAGTAGTATTTATTACTTTTGCATATGTATAGCTAACTGTTTATTCTTTCCTGTGATATTTGGTTTGTCTGTACATCTATCATCATGTCACTTGATGGAATTTAATTTAATACTGGTAACATCAAGTCTTCTTAATTATGCGAAAACCTTGATTTATAAAGCAAAGCTAAAATCTTTATGCAACTGAATAGATTAAGATCACGATCACACTGCAGTTTAATTATTATGGTTGTAGCTGGTGCAGCTATGACAGGGCAATATTTCTCACGGAATAAAATCAGTTTGCAATAAGGTTGTAATAACAAGGGAACAGATCCAACATTGCAGACCATCCCGGCCAAGCCTGGGGATGTTGACATTACGTCACCATGTTTGGCCACTGTTAGGACACACTGCAGATGGCTGTCCAGTGTGTGCCCTCAGCAGAATATAACACCATCCCTCCAAGTAGTTCATTAAGTATTCATCTAGACAAGAAAAAAACGTAAATTTTCTCTGATAAGCGGCACGTGTGAAAACAGTCTCGGTCCCACCAACGATTTTGTTGAAATGAGAAAAAAACAGAGATGTCAGATGCGGTCACTGCAGCAGTCAGTGATGTCACGAGGTGTTACACCACGTGAATCCTGTAGGTAGGGCCTGAGAGGCAAGAGCCTATCTGAGAGTGAGTGGTAATCCAGGATTACTGTTATGTGCAGTATACAAACAGTGGATATGGTCTAAAGCTTTTTATTCTCTCTCAAAATTGGCATCTATGAAAGGAAATTAAGGAAAATCAGAAGTCAAAATTGACAAAAATATTGACAAATACTTAAATTTAATACTTATGAGTTACATTGGCAACTGATGCCCTGAACCTAATCTGCAAAATGGCAGATCCCAGGTCTTCAACCAGTGTTAGAACAATTTGAACAGAATGAGG
>NW_019428610.1:0-519 GCF_002814215.2 Seriola lalandi dorsalis
AAGTCATAAAAATGCAAAAAAATCTTATAGTATAGTAGGGTACAAAACGTCATAGTATAGCAAGGCATAAAAATGCCAAAAAACGTTATAGTATAGTAAGGCATAAAAATGCAAAAAAAAGTCATAGTATAGTAAGGTACAAAAAGTTGAAATATAGTAAGTCATAAAAATGCAAAAAAAGGTGATAGTATAGTAAGGCATAAAAATCCGAAAAAATGTGATAGTATAGTGAGGTATAAAACATCATACTATAGTAAGGCTTAAAAAGGCAAAAAAAACGTCATAATATATTAAGGGATAAAATGTCATAGTATAGTAAGTAAGGCATAAAAATGCAAAAAAAAGTCATAGTATAGTAAGGCATAAAACGTCATGATATAGTAAGGCTTAAAAATGCCAAAAAATGTGATTGTATAGTAAGGCCTAAAAAGTTAGAATATAGTAAGGCATAAAAATGGAAAAAAATCTCATAGTATAGTAGGGTACAAAACGTCATAGTATAGTAAGGCATAGAAATGT
>NW_019428611.1:0-746 GCF_002814215.2 Seriola lalandi dorsalis
GTATAGTATGGCAAAAAATGTGAAAAAACGACATAGTATAGTATGGCAAAAAATGTGAAAAAATGACTCAGTGTAATAAGGCATAAAAACTTCAAAATACGTCATAATATAGTAAGTTACAAAGATGTAATAGTATAATAAGGTGTTAAAATGCAAAAAAACCACATAGTATAGTATGGCCAAAAATGTGAAAAAACGACATAGTATAGTATGGCAAAAAATTTGAAAAAATGACTCAGTGTAATAAGGCATAAAAACTTCAAAATACGTCATAATATAGTAACTTACAAATATTTAATAGTATAGTAAGGCGTTAAAAGTCAAAAAAACCACATAGTATAGTATGGTCAAAATTTGAATAAATGACATATGGCAAAAAATGTGAAAAAACGATTTAGTATAATAAAGCATAAAAACTTCAAAATACGTCATAATATAGTAAGTTACAAAGATGTAATAGTATATTAAGGCGTTAAAAGTAAAAAATCCACATAGTATAGTATGGTCAAAAATTTGAATAAACGACATAGTATAGTATGGCAAAAAATTTGAAAAAAATACTTTGTATAATAAGGCATAAAAACTTCAAAATAGGTCATCATATAGTAAGTTACAAAGATGTAATAGAATAATAAGGCGTTAAAAGTAAAAAAAAACACATAGTATAGTATGGCAAAAATTTGAAAAACGACATAGTATAGTATGGCAAAAAATTTGAAAAAACTACTCAGTATAATAAGGCATAC
>NW_019428612.1:0-328 GCF_002814215.2 Seriola lalandi dorsalis
CTGTCGCCAAGTGTTTGCTAATGTCTATAATAAATTATGATCTTGGCGCTTTACAAATAAAACTGAATGTTTGAATACTGCAGGTCAGAATGAGGGGTGTTTCTCCATATCACTTTTTTTGAACTAATGAAGTGATTGTTGCATGAATGCACCAACCAGCAGCAGAAAAGCAAACAGTGCATAGTAATGTTCATCTACTCATCCATGTGTTGTAACGCTGTTATACACAGGTTTCTGCAGCAGAGTCATTACTGACCTCAGCAGAGTTATTCTGCTCTAATCAAGTGGAAAAAGAAACATACCTCCAGTTTGGTTTGAGTGCTGCTTG
>NW_019428613.1:0-963 GCF_002814215.2 Seriola lalandi dorsalis
AAAAAAAAAAAAACTTAAAAAAAAAAAAGTCATAGTATAGTAAGGTATAAAAAGTCAAAGTGTAGTAAGTCATGAAAAGTCATAGTATAGTAAGGTATAAAAAGTCATAGTATAGTAAGGTATAAAAAGTCATAGTAATAAAAAAAAGAAGTCATAGTATAGTAAGGTATAAAAAGTCATAATATATTAAGACATTAAAAGTCATAGTAATGAAAAAAAAAAAAACAAACAAAAAAAAAAGTCATAGTATAGTAAGGTATAAAAATTCATAGTATAGTAAGGTATAAAAAGTCATAGTAATAATAAAAAAAAATACTTAAAAAAAAAAGTCATAGTATAGTAAGGTATAAAAAGTCATAATATATGAAGACATTAAAAGTCATAGTAATGAAAAAAAAAAAAACTTAAAAAAAAAAGTCATAGTATAGTAGGGTATAAAAAGTCTAGTAAGGTGTAAAAACTCAAAGTGTAGTAAATCATGAAAAGTCATAGTATAGTAAGGTATAAAAAGTCATAGTATAGTAAGGTATAAAAAGTCATAGTATAGGAAGGTATAAAAAGTCATATTATAAGAAGGTATAAAAACTCATATTATAGGAAGGTATAAAAAGTCATAATGTAGTAAGGTATAAAAAGTCATAATATATTAAGACATTAAAAGTCATAGTAATGAAAAAAAAAAAACTTAAAAAAAAAAAAGTCATAGTATAGTAAGGTATAAAAAGTCATAGTATAGTAAGATATAAAAAGTCATATTATAAGAAGGTATAAAAAGTCATAGTAATAGAAAAAAAAAAACTTAAAAAAAAAAAGTCATAGTATAGTAAGTCATGAAAAGTCATAGTATATTAAGACATTAAAAGTCATAGTAATGAAAAGAAAAAAACTTAAAAAAAAAAAAAGTCATAGTATAGTAAGGTATAAAAAGTCAAAGTGTAGTAAGGTATAAAAAGTCATATTATA
>NW_019428614.1:0-304 GCF_002814215.2 Seriola lalandi dorsalis
TCTATTAAAAACTATTATTCTCTGGTGACCACAGGACAACTGGACCGTGAACTAGTGTCAGATTACAACATTACAATCACTGCCACTGACGAGGGCTCTCCACCTCTGTCCTCCTCTAAAACTGTTGAGTTATCTGTAGCTGACATCAACGACAACCCACCTGTGTTTGAGGAACAGTCGTACAGCGCATATGTGACTGAAAATAACAAACCTGGCTCCACTTTATGTTCTGTTACTGCTCGAGACCCCGACTGGAGACAAAACGGTACAGTGATTTATTCTCTGTTAGCTGGTGAGGTGAACG
>NW_019428615.1:0-304 GCF_002814215.2 Seriola lalandi dorsalis
GTCATGAAAACGTCATAGTATAGTTAGGTATAAAAAGTCATATAAATGGCATAGTATAGTAAGGCATACAAATATTTGTAAAGTAAGGCATACAAACGTCATAGTATAGTAAGGCGTAAAAACATCAAAGTATAGTAAGACATAAAAAGGCATAAAAACGTAATTCATGCATTCAATCTTTATTAGGGACACAACTCATGGTTGGGGGGTCCATAGAAAAAAACAACACATAAAAACATAAAATCAACTCCAAACAAAAGACATTGCAAAATACTCATACATTTGCATACAGGCTGCAACGCCA
>NW_019428616.1:0-304 GCF_002814215.2 Seriola lalandi dorsalis
AAGTGCACAAGTAAATCCACTTATTGTTGGACTCATGGTGGATGGATCGATGCAGCAGAACCGGAGAGATCGTCTCTTTTCTTCCTTGTCAAAATCTGGCAGTTAACATTACCCACAATGCAACTGAACCACACTTGGGTGTGTGTTCTGCCAGTGGTGGTTAATGCAGCCTCGAGCCCCTGTCTTTGTTGACAATAACAAGAACATAGAACAACAACAACAACAGGTTTATTTTCATTCATTTTTCCCACTTTCACTTTAAAGGACCCAGTGTGAGGGATTTAGTGACACCTAGTGGTGGGGC
>NW_019428617.1:0-893 GCF_002814215.2 Seriola lalandi dorsalis
GCATTAAAATGTCATAGTATAGTCAGGCATAAAAATTAATAAAAAATGTCAGAGGTATAAATGATAAAAAAGGCATAGTATAATAAGGCATAAAAATTAATAAAAAATGTCATAGTATAAAAAGGTGTAAAAATTTCATAGTATAGTGAGGTATAAAAATGTGAAAAAATGTCATAGTATAAAAAGGTGTAAAAACTTCATAGTATAGTGCGGTATAAAAATGTGAAAAATGTCATAGTATAGTAAGGCATAAAAATGTCAAAAAAATGTCAAAGTATAATAAGGCATAAAAATGTTCAAAAAGGTAACAGTAAAGTAAGGCATAAAAATGTCAAAAAACGTAACAGCATAGTAAGACATAAAAATGTCATAGTATAATAAGGCATAAAAATTTCATAGTATAGTATGGCATAAAAATGTGAAAAAACGTCTGGTATAGTAAGGCATAACAATTTCATAGTATAATAAGACAAAAAAATGTCAAAAAATGTCATAGTATAATAAGGTATAAAAATTTGAAAAAACATCATAATATAATAAGGCATAAAAATTTCATTGTATAATAAGGCATTAAAATGTCATAATATAGTCAGGCATAAAAATTAATAAAAAATGTCACAGTATAAATGTGAAAAAAAGGCATAATATAATAAGGCATAAAAATTAATAAAAAATGTCATAGTATAAAAAGGTGTAAAAATTTCATAGTATAGTGAGGTATAAAAATGTGAAAAAATGTCATAGTATAAAAAGGTGTAAAAACTTCATAGTATAGTGAGGTATAAAAATGTGAAAAAATGTCATAGTATAGTATGGCATGAAAATGTGAAAAAACGTCATAGTATAGTAAGGCATAAAAATTTCATTGTATAATAAGGCATTAAAATGTCATA
>NW_019428618.1:0-393 GCF_002814215.2 Seriola lalandi dorsalis
GAAAGGTCATAAAAACATCATAGTATGGCAAGGAATCAAATAAAATTGTATTGGAAGACATAAAAATGACAAAAAACATCATTGTATAGTATGGCATAAAATGTCAAAAAACGTCATAGTATAGTATGGCATAAAATGTCAGAAAAACATTATAGTATATTAAAGCATAAAACGTCATAAAAACGTCACAGTATGGTAAGGAATCAAATGAAATTGTATAGGAAAGCATAAAAATGCAAAAAAACAGGGTGTTGTGTGGCGTAGTGGTCTAAGCAGGCGCCTCATGTGTAGAGGCTACAGTCCTCGCTGCTGTTGGCTCCGGTTCGAGTCCCGCATCGGACGGCCCTTGCTGCATGTCATTCCCCCTATCTGCCACTCTCCACTGTCCTGTCC
>NW_019428619.1:0-333 GCF_002814215.2 Seriola lalandi dorsalis
TGCATTACTGCCTCCTTCTGGTTTTACGCATCCATTACATCGTTGTGATTAGTCCAGTTAATACTGAGTGGTATTTAAGTGAAATGTAGCCAATTAGCTTAAGTGTAAACACCTGCCCATGTTGTCAGAGAGGTCGCTACTGATGCTTCAAACCTGATTCCAATTATTTAATTAGTGTGAGATGTGACTGGTGGACTCAGGTACCAACATATAAAAAAGACTGCTGTGGATGCAGCAGTTACAAGGCTGAAACAAAAGCTTCTGGGTCCTTTGGCATCCTGCAAGCAGCACAAGTGTTGCATGTTGTTTGGCTTCAGGTTTGGAAAATGGCCT
>NW_019428620.1:0-502 GCF_002814215.2 Seriola lalandi dorsalis
TTTATATACCTTAATATACTATGACATTTTTTGACGTTTTTATGCTTTACTATACTATGACGCTTTTTGACATATTTTGCCTAACTATACTATGACGTTTTTTTTTACATTTTTTGCCTTACTATACTATGACATTTTTTTTGCATTTTTATGCCTTACTATACTATTACGTTTTTTGACGTTCTTTTACAGTGACATTTTTGACGTTTATATACCTTACTATACTATGATGGTTTTTTGCCTTACTATACTATGACATTGTTGTACATTTTTATGCCTTACTATACTATTACGTTTTTTGACGTTCTTTTACAGTGACATTTTTGACGTTTATATACCTTACTATACTATGATGGTTTTTTGCCTTACTATACTATGACATTGTTGTACATTTTCATGCCTTACTATACTATGATGTTTTTTGACGTATTTATGCCTGACTATACTATGACGTTATTTTGACATTTTTTTACAGTGACGTTTTTGACGTTTATATACCTTA
>NW_019428621.1:0-646 GCF_002814215.2 Seriola lalandi dorsalis
ATACCATGACGTTTTTTTGACATTTTATGCCATAGTATACTATGACGTTTTTTGGCATTTTTCTGCCATGGTTTACTTTGACGTTTTTTGGCACTTTTATGTCTATTTAAATTATTTCGGCTCATGCCTAACCATACTATGAGGTTTGTATGACCTTTTATGCCTTAAAATACTATGATGTTTTTTTGATGTGTTTTGCCATAGTATACTATGACGTTTTTTGGCATTTTTCTGCCATAGTATACTATGACATTTTTTGGCATTTTTATGCCTAATTAAAGTATTTTGTCTAATGCATTGCCATGCTATGACATTCATATTACCTTTTATGCCTTAATATACCATAACGTTTTTTTGACATTTTATGCCATAGTATACTATGACGTTTTTTGGCATTTTTATGCCTTACGATAATATGATGGTTTTACAGCTTAGAACACCATGAGTTGAATAGTTAATGCCATAGTCAAGTGGTTAAAGCAGTTGCTTCACATTACAAAGGTTGTAGGTTCAAATCCTGCCTTAATAGACCATGAATTTTTTTTTGACATTTTATGCCATAGTATACTATGACGTTTTTTGGCATTTTTCTGACATACTATACTTTGACGTTTTTTGGCACTTTTATGCGTAATTATATCATTTT
>NW_019428622.1:0-413 GCF_002814215.2 Seriola lalandi dorsalis
ATGATGCTGGCCACCTCTGGTAAAATCGCCTGAATCCTCAGTTGAGGGGAACATGCAATTCTACCCCCGGTTGTATAATGGCCTATGTCAAAAGTGTGACTCTTTTGTTGAGTTTTTTGTGTTTCCTGAAAAACCTGAAAAAATGACTTAGGCCATTATTTTAAGAGGGTGTCGATATGGTATCCGTTGGTTTAAAGTTCAGAATGAACCTTTACAGTGATATGTTAACATGTCATGTCCCACCTCAGATTCTCGTTTCAGTAGAAAACACATTTTACAGGCTCTTAGGTCTTCCATGTTGTTCCTAGCCCCATAATACTTTGCTTGAATTATGAGCTCGGCTTTTGCCCACCAACACCGCTAAAGCTAACTAAATAACTCATTATATCTCATTTATTAAATATGTATATAAT
>NW_019428623.1:0-719 GCF_002814215.2 Seriola lalandi dorsalis
ATGCTGACCGACCACAAGCCCAAACAAAAGAAGGTGAACCACTGTTCAAGGTCCAATTTCCAAAAGCCATGAAGGGAGAATGCAGAGCTAAACCAATTAAGACTGGGCTGACATTCTATAAGTGTTATATTATTTTATTTTTCAACCAAAAAATGTTTTGTACACATTGTATTAAATATTGCACATATAATGTTATGACAGTTCCATCAACAACAAAATACAGTAAAGAAAATATCAGGAGGTAGTTAGAAACAGACTTTCAATCATTGTTTTGTAAAAAAAAAAAAAGTGAAAAATGTAAAAAAAAAATCTTTTGTGTTTTATCAAACAGGGAATGTGGTGGACCTCATATTTGAAAAAGTCTTTGTGACCTGGGACCATACACAGAAGCTGCTTTGGCCATCCCCATCCCAGAGGACCTCACTGCACAGTCGAGCGGCCTGAGAAGGAGGAGGTCATATCCAGCTATGTGTCCCGGTTCTATCATGGGCCAGTCTAAAGCCCACGTACCGGCCTGTGGCGTCAGGAAACACGGCATGGATGTGTAGGACCACGCAGGCTAGAATGACGACCCAGATTCTGCAACCAAGGAAGCCCCAGCACCAGCTCACAAAGCTCCTATAGGCTAGATACCTGTACTGACTAAAACAACTGGACAGGGCATTTAGTCTTGCAAACATATATCTATGTTGTGTCTCACAATTTTTTATATGGATCCA
>NW_019428624.1:0-303 GCF_002814215.2 Seriola lalandi dorsalis
TAACAGGTTCAGCTTTGTCCAGTACAGTTTAAATCTTACGACCTGCACATTATATATCCTCCATGAGGGGGGGTAAGTTGGAGCTGAGTTTTCAACTCTGAGTGATTTTTTTTCTGAGAAACTTTTGTGATATTTCTGTTTTTGGATCAATAAAATATTGCAGGTCAGCGATGTCTGAAAAAACGACAACAACGACCTACGTGCAGTCGTCCGCTAACTCGGGTAGCTCAAGGACATCCTCATTGACATGGTGGCAACACAAGGGGAGGGAGCCCCGGTGAAGAAGCGGGCCTGTCCCACGTT
>NW_019428625.1:0-363 GCF_002814215.2 Seriola lalandi dorsalis
TATAGTAAGGCATTAAATTGTCATAGTATAGTAAGGCATAAAAAGTCAAAAAACGTCATAGTATGATAAGGCAGAAAAACACAAAAAAGCGTCATAGTATAGTAAGGCATAAGAAACTCATTGTATATTAAAGCTGCTTATAAGCTCCATTGCCAGGATTTGAACCCATGACCTTCTGTTCCTTTAGCAGCGGTTCTAACCACTGCACTACCATTGGATCACAGTGATTCACCTATTGTTTTAACACAAAAACGTCATAGTATAGTAAGGCATAAAAATGTCAAAAAAGGTCATAAGGCATAAAAACATAAGAAAACATCATATTATACTAAGGCATAAAACGTCAAAAAACGTCATAGTATA
>NW_019428626.1:0-779 GCF_002814215.2 Seriola lalandi dorsalis
GTTTAATTTGAGAGAAACAGGAAACGTCTGTAATGTGTCTCTGCTCATTTCTAATCTCAGGTGACGTCTCATTAATCTGAACACAGGTGACGCACACCTTCACATCATTTATTCATGTAACAGTTCTCCATCACAGAGTTTACAATCTGCAGCAGATGATGTTTGTTACAGTGACAGTAAAGACAGACAGGAAGTCGGGGGACGACATGCAGGTCTGAGTCTGATCATGTGACCTGATCACTAGTCACATGTTGTTATTGTTGTTGTTGTTGTTGTTATTATATGATATCATCCAGTTCTGCGTTGATCGGATAAAAACAAGCGGCAAAATCAGGCGTAAATTCAAACTGTATCCAGTGTTTGACCTGAACAAGAAATCAAGACCACGCCCACTCAGGAGACAGGAAGTGTAGACTATTTCATCCCATTGGTGTAATGCATCATCACATCTGGATCTTTGTCCTTACAGGTAGTGCCTCCTCCTCCTCCTCCTCCTCCTCCTCCTCCTCCTCCTCCATATCTACCCTGCTCCAAACTGAGAAGTGTCGCCTCAAGGACAAACTCCAAAACCTGCGAATTTCACATCTAATGATCTGAAGACACAAGAGACACATGTGACAACGGAGGACACATCTCCAGATGTTCCAGCTGCTGCAGCGTGGGGGTGTGTCGGAGAGGAAGGAAGTGTTCATAGGACTTCCTCAAGTAACAGTAGAGAAAGTACAACACACACACACACACACACACACACACACACACACACACACACACACACACAC
>NW_019428627.1:0-606 GCF_002814215.2 Seriola lalandi dorsalis
GTTATACTATGACATTTTTGACAAATTTATGGCTTACTATACTATGACATTTTTATGCCTTACTATACTATGATGTTTTGTGCCTTGCTATACTATGATGTTTTTTGACATTTTCATGCCTTACTATACTATGACGTTTTTTGACGTTTTTATGCCTTGCTCTACTATGACAATTTTATGCCTTAGTATATTATGACATTCTTTGACATTTTTATGCCTTACTATACTATGACGTTTTGTGCCTTACTATACTATGACGTTTTTTGACGTTTTTATGCCTTGCTATACTATGAAATTTTATGCCTTACAATACCATGACGTTTTTTGACAATTTTATGCCTTGTTATACTATGACATTTTTGACAAATTTATGGCTTGCTCTACTATGACATTTTATGCCTTACTGTACTCTGACGTTTGACATTTTCATGTCTTACTATACTATGACGTTTTTTGACGTTTTTATGCCTTAGTATACTATGACGTTTTTTGACAAATTTATGGCTTATTATACTATGACATTTTTATGCCTTACTATACTATGACGTTTTTTGACGTTTTTATGCCTTAGTATACTATGACGTTTTTTGACAAATTTATGGCTTA
>NW_019428628.1:0-819 GCF_002814215.2 Seriola lalandi dorsalis
AAAATGTGACTAAATGGAGCCATGCACTTTATCAGCAACAGAGACTTCACACCCCACGGACCACATTTTCTTAACCATAATGATATGTAAAGCAGTCCTCCACCATCATTTCAGTTGCGCTGCATTTGACAAATGTCTGCTGTGTGATCCAAACTCCACAAACATACATTTACGAAGGGAGAGCAGTCACAGGACTGGGATAGTCGGGTATAGGGCGTTCGATCACAAAATGCTAAAAGATATCATTATGTCAGAACGTGTCTCTGCCTAGCAATTAATTTATATTTCTTGTGCTCAAGTAGCCTACAACACAGTGACTCGACTTAAAGTTTAAACATAAGTAACTTACTATTAATTTCGAGACGTCTTAGTTTTTTAAGGGAGGTGCTTAGCAAAGGGTCAATTAATGAAGCTGCAAATGGAGGACCCATGAAGCATGTGCTTCTTAAACTAGAGACTCTTGATGTACTTGTCTTGTTATTTGTGCATCAGGACAGTACAAACTTGGATTAGCTAACACAATGTGCCACATGAGTTATAGTTGATGGAAATGGTTGTTCATACAGAAATTTAGATATAAAAAAAAGTTTTAATATAAATGTTAAAAATCTAATTTATTTTAGCCATTTACAAAATACGGAGACGGAGAGAAACTCAAGGTTCATTGAAGAAACCTGCTCCTGACAAGGTTAGGTTCATAGATTCAGTTACCATAGTCATACTCAGAGGTTAACTTACTTCAGTTTCTCAGGTGTGATTTTCCTCCCTTTCTGAAATGGAAAGCCCAGTTTCCCTCATTTAGGGTTAACAGACTCAGAG
>NW_019428629.1:0-487 GCF_002814215.2 Seriola lalandi dorsalis
TCCTCCCTCTGACTCTCTAAGCATTCTGGGTAATCTGGTCTCAGGAGCCTCTGGACTCTCTTCAGCTCGTTCTTCACAAACGTGACCATGTTCTCCTCCAGCAGCTGGAACAGATGATAAACTGATCATTTCATTTAGAAAACAACATGTGACTCATGCGTCAGTCTGAAGGCCTGTTGGTCTAAACACAGCAACATGGACACTGTTAGGACCTGGATAGAAATTCAGCATTTAATCTGTGGTTGATGGAGTCAAACAGTAACAGTGTGATTGTACATGTACAGACCATAAAGATGGAGTCCAGGTCTGGTTGATGCTGCTGGGCAGACTGATCACTGTGGACCTCTGAGCTCTGCTGCTCAACTCTGTGGAGAAAACACCAACTTTAAGGAAGATGAATGACTCCACTCTGACACACCTTATTACAGGTGACTGATGGATGGTGATGGATAAGAGGGAGTGATCTGTGGGATGATAACGCTGGGAA
>NW_019428630.1:0-705 GCF_002814215.2 Seriola lalandi dorsalis
CAAATTGAAGTACTTGTCTTGTAAAAACGAAGTAACCTGCCTTACTTCCACGTTCTGAGTAGCTCACAACCAGAACAACCCCAAAGAGAAGCACTTATGAGCAAAAGAATCATCAGTGTCTTTATTTGAGGTCATCCAAGTTGGATTCCTATGAGAATAGGGCTCCCCTTGCACTTAGTTGATTTTGTCAGTTAAAACTGCCCCAACAAGTAGCACTTACTGGATTCAATAGTCACGTCAATGCTCAAGTTAGGGGAATAGTACTGACTCACAGAAAAGCTTCAAAATGGATTGGTTAATCCAACAAATTATCTGGAATAGGTTGTCCTAATGACTTCTTGGAGGCAACAGGGTGAACGGAATCACTACCCCACAAATACAAATCGCACTTACTGCTTCCAGAACTCAAATCTGTGCTTGTTTTAGCATAATCTTGATGACAAATTGAAGTACTTGTCTTGTAAAAACAAAGTAACCTGCCTTACTTCCACGTTCTGAGTAGTTCACAACCAGGACAACCCCAAAGAGAAGCACTTATGAACAAAAGAATCATCAGTGTCTTTATTTGAGGTCATCCAAGTTGGATTCCTATGAGAATAGGGCTCCCCTTGCACTTAGTTGATTTTGTCAGTTAAAACTGCCCCAACAAGTAGCACTTACTGGATTCAACAGTCACGTCAATGCTCATGTTAGGGGAATAGCACT
>NW_019428631.1:0-565 GCF_002814215.2 Seriola lalandi dorsalis
AGGAATAAAAATGTCAAAAAATGTCACAGTAAGGCATAAAAACGTCTAAAAATGTCATAGTATAGTAAGGCATAAAAACGTCTAAAAATGTCATAGTATAGTAAGGCATTAAAACGTCAAAAAATGTCATAGTATAGTAAGGCATTAAAAAGTCTAAAAATGTCATAGTATAGTAAGGCATAAAAACGTCAAAAAACGTCATACTATGGTAAGGAATAAAAATGTCAAAAAATGTCATACTATAGTAAGGAATAAAAACATCAAAAAACGTCATAGTATAGTAAGGCATAAAAACGTCTAAAAATGTCATAGTATAGTAAGGCATAAAAATGTGAAACAAAACTTCATAGTATAGTAAGGCATAAAAACGTCAAAAAACGTCATAGTATAGTAAGGCATAAAAACGTCAAAAAACATCATAGTATAGTAAGGCATTAAAACGTCAAAAAATGTCATAGTATAGTAAGGCATTAAAAAGTCAAAAAATGTCATAGTATAGTAAGGCATAAAAACGTCAAAAAATGTCATAGTATAGTAAGGAATAAAAACGTCAAAAAACGTCATA
>NW_019428632.1:0-565 GCF_002814215.2 Seriola lalandi dorsalis
AACAACATGACAACAACTGCAGGAAACATCATAACAACAACTGTGGGAAACAATATGACTACAACTGCAGCACCAAATATGACGACAACAGCAGGAAACAACATAACAACAACTGCAGTAAACAACATGACAACAACTGCAGTAAACAACATGACAACAACAGCAGTAAACAACATGACAACAACTGCAGGAAACAACATGACAACAACTGCAGCACCAAACATGACAACAACAGCAGGAAACAACATAACAACAACTGCAGTAAACAACATGACAACAACTGCAGTAAACAACATGACAACAACAGCAGTAAACAACATGACAACAACTGCAGGAAACAACATGACAACAACAGCAGTAAACAATATGACAACAACTGCAGTAAACAACATGACAACAACTGCAGGAAACAACATGACAACAGTTCCCCCACTGACTCCTAACATTACAGTGGAAGCTCTTGAGGTGAGTGATTTAAAAGAATAAATAAATAAAAAATAAAAAAACAGAGCTCAATGAAATGTAAGCCAACAGAAGTGGAGGTTTACATCAGTTTTAAATAGTA
>NW_019428633.1:0-568 GCF_002814215.2 Seriola lalandi dorsalis
ATAATATAATTAGGCATAAAAATGCCAAAAAATGTCATAGTATAGTATGGCATGAATCGTCAAAAATACATCATTGTATATTAAGGCATAAAAGGTCATAAAAATATCATATTATGGACAGGCATGATACGAAATAATATAATTAGGTATAAAAATGCCAAAAAACGTCATAGTATGGTATGGCATAAATTCTCAAAAATATATCATTGCATAATAAGGCATAAAAGGTCATAAAAATGTGATAGTACGGTTAGACATCAAACAAGATAGTAAAATAAGGCATAAAAATGCCAAAAAGCATCATAGTATAGTATGGCATAAATTCTCAAAAATATATCATTGTATATTAAGGCATAAAAGGTCGTAAAAACTTCATATTATGGACAGGCATGATACGAAATAATATAATTAGGTATAAAAATGCCAAAAAATGTCATAGTATAGTATGGCATAAAAATGCCAAAAAACGTCATAGTATAGTATGGCATAAATCGTCAAAAATACATCATAGTATATTAAGGCATAAAAGGTCATAAAAATATCATATTATGGACAGGCATGATACGAA
>NW_019428634.1:0-301 GCF_002814215.2 Seriola lalandi dorsalis
GTCATAGTATAGTAAGGCATAAAAATGTAAAACAATTCATTATAGTATAGTAAGGCATAAAAATGTCAAAAAACATCATAGTATAGTAAGGCATAAAAATGTGTAAAAACATCATAGTATAGTAAGGCAAAAATGGTCATAGTATAGTTAGGCATAAAAATGTGAAAAAACGTCATAGTATATTAAGGCATGAAATCGCAAAAAATGTCATAGTTTAGTAAGGCATAATAAGGAAAGAAAAATTCATTGTAGTATAGTAAGTCATGAAAACGTCAAAAAAAATTTATCATAGTATAGTAAG
>NW_019428635.1:0-301 GCF_002814215.2 Seriola lalandi dorsalis
ACTGCACCAGCGTAAGGCCGCATGTATGGATGTGCCATCCTGGAGGAGCTGGACTACCTGTGCAACCTGATTGACCTGCAGGTACTGCCTCATGCTTCCAGTAGTGACAAAGACACTAACAAAACACAAAACTAGAGAAGAATCAGTCAGGAAGGATCAGGAGAGAGCGACTGTCTGTGGCCACCACATGTAGAACCATTCCCTTTGTGGGGGTTGTCTTGCTGTTGCCTCCATTGCACCTGTTGTCACTTTCATTTGCACCAAAGCAGCTGAAACTGATTCACAATCACTTGTGCTTCCT
>NW_019428636.1:0-301 GCF_002814215.2 Seriola lalandi dorsalis
TCAGAAAAAGCCTCTGAGTCTGTAAAAGTTTTTTTATTTAGTTAGTAAATATTTTTATTACTTATTTTATCACTTCAACACTAAATAATAAAGAATGTAAATGGATAGTTAAACATTTAGTTTTCCCAGAATCAGCTAGACTCAGTACAGGAGTAGGTCCAACGTGCGTTTAGCCTAGCGTAGCGCAAAAACTAGAAGCAGGTGGAAACTGCTAGCCTAGCATCCAGACTAGAGCAGTCTTATGTTTAAGAATGTGAAGAAAATAAGAATATAGTAACTAAAAACTATTTTCAGAGGCAGT
>NW_019428637.1:0-472 GCF_002814215.2 Seriola lalandi dorsalis
AATTATAATGCAGTCTAATAAATCTCAACTGTCTAGTCCAGTACACATGCCACACCGGTCTCTGTGAGAGCTCGTAGGCTAGGTCACATCCAGGTGGAACGATTGGAAAAAAAAACAAACTCCAACACGACATTATATGAAGAAGCAGAAGTTCTGACATTTATTTTTCCACTTAAAGAACTGCTTGTAAATCTAAACAATGTAAATACATGTGAGGGTCTGGGAGACGGTTGTGGCGGCTTTAGGGCGTGCTACAATGCTGGCGGGCTGAGTGTAGAGCCCCGTTCACACTGCTGAAAAAACCCTGCTAAGACCCTCTAACATCAGGCTGTTGTCAGCAATGGAAAATGGTTCCACCGGCATTCACACCTGCGTCTATTAACTCTGCAGTAGTTACAGGATTCAATGGCTGAGATGTCTTTCAGTGCACAAACTGAAGGACATGTGAAGGATTTTACTGTCAGCACTTACT
>NW_019428638.1:0-301 GCF_002814215.2 Seriola lalandi dorsalis
CTCTCTTTCTCTCTCTCACAATTTTGTGCTTTCTCCCCTTTCTTCTCCTGTTGCTTTCTGAAGGTCTTTCTGCCTCTACAGCTGCAGAGTCTGAATCTGCGACTGAAAAACACCTGCTACAACTACTATTATGATTATTATTATTACTATCATTCTTCTTCTTATTATTATTATTATTATAATTCTCATCTTCTCATCTCTTTCTCTCTCAACCCTGCCGGCTGAGGCAGATGGCAGCCAACCCTGAGGCTGGTTCTGCTCGTGATTTCTGCCTCTTAAAAGGAAGTTTTTCCATGCCACC
>NW_019428639.1:0-301 GCF_002814215.2 Seriola lalandi dorsalis
TCTTGTTGTAAAATGTGATCACTTCTGGTTTTTTCTTTCTGCTATTTTCATCCACTACTTTGTCGTGGTGCATCGTGCTCAGGAGCACAACAGCTTTTCCTTTCTTTCTGACATAGCTGACCATGGTAAGGCTGTCGTTGAATCCAAACTCTGCGCTGTGAACCTCCCTGGACTTGGAAGGCTTCATCAGAGGAGCGATGTCTGGCTTGTTCTGACGTAGATTCCCATACAATAGTGAGATCCTTCTCCAAGATATGCTGTGCAAGAGGCACACTGGTGAAAAAGTTATCCATGGTGATGT
>NW_019428640.1:0-641 GCF_002814215.2 Seriola lalandi dorsalis
GGCATGAAATGTCAAAAATACATCATGGTATATTAAGGCATGAAAGTTCATAAAAACGTTATAGTATGGTCAGGCACGATCCGAAATAATATTATGAGGCATAAAAATGTCAAAAGACGTCGTAATATATTATGGCATGAAATGTCAAAAAACGACATAGTATAGTATGGCAGAAAATGTCAAAAATACACCATAGTATATTAAGGCATAAAAGGTCATGAGATAATCGCAGTATGGTCTGGAATGAGACGAAATAATATAATTAGCAATAAAAATGCCAAAATAGATCTTAGTATAGTATGGCAGAAAAATGACAAAAAACGACATAGGTATGGCATAAAATGTCAAAATACATCATGGTATATTAAGGCATGAAAGTTCATAAAAATGTTATAGTATGGTCAGGCATGATCTGAAATAATATAATGAGGCAGAAAAATGTAAAAAAACGTCATAGTATAGTATGGCAGAAAATGTCAAAAATACATCAAAGTATATTAAGGCATAAAAGGTCATAAGATCATCGCAGTATGGTCTGGCATGAGACGAAATAATATAATTAGCCATGAAAATGCCAAAATAGATCTTAGTATAGTATGGCAAAAAAATGACAAATTACGACATAGTATAGTATGGCATAA
>NW_019428641.1:0-300 GCF_002814215.2 Seriola lalandi dorsalis
GCATCATAATGTCAAGTGTTTCTTGTTTGTGCTATTTTGACAAAACCAAAAACTCACATTTTTATGTACTAAAGTACTTTCTTTTAGACATAGGAAACATTTAGTTAGGCCTAGTTCCTATCATTTTTTCCTGAAACTTAAAACAAATTAAAACGTACACACTTCTGCGCCCCTGCTGGAACGCACAAACAAAAAAACCCTTTTGGCAAGTACCTGAATGAATTAAAAATACTCCCTCTATCCCAGTAATCTGCTCATCGCAGAACGTCAGCTGCACCTGCTGTTCAATGGGAGACAGAG
>NW_019428642.1:0-300 GCF_002814215.2 Seriola lalandi dorsalis
AGCTCAGAGAGGATCTACCCTGAACCTGAGCTCACCTGGTCCACCAGCCCTCCATCCACTGTGACCTTCAAGAGCCAAGCTGAAGTCCAGGAGACTGAGCAGCTGCTCTACAACATCAGAAGTTCTCTGACAGTTTCAGACAGCGACTCTGATCTGAGCTACAGCTGCAGCATCAGCACTCGCAGAAACAAGAGGAGAGCCACTTTGTTTAAAACAAGTCAGTGATTTTAAAGAGTCTGGAACTTGATTAAATCCATGTGGTGGATCAGACTTCCTCAAACAGCTGAAACTTTCATCATG
>NW_019428643.1:0-300 GCF_002814215.2 Seriola lalandi dorsalis
GTTTGGTGCTTTCTAGGTAGTTTAGGCATTTTTTAGAGCTTTTTTTTCCTGAAGAGAGCTGCCTGCTGTATCTGGAAACCAAAACTGCAAAATAAGGTAAAAGATGCTAAAAACAGTCACGCTGAGGGGAAATACTGCAGGGTCCAGTGCCACGCCTTCTGTTCATATAAAAATATTGATAAGTGCAGCCTTAAAATGACATTTTCCAAATTACTATTCCCTTGGTTACACACAACGGTAGGCCCTAAAGTTGCATATACATACATACATACATACATATATATGTGTGTGTGTGTGTGT
>NW_019428644.1:0-300 GCF_002814215.2 Seriola lalandi dorsalis
TGGGCAGGTGTTTACACTTAAGCTAATTGGCTACATTTCACTTAAATACCACTCAGTATTAACTGGACTAATCACAACGATGTAATGGATGCGTAAAACCAGAAGGAGGCAGTAATGCAACATAATGGATGCCAACTGCTGTAAAAACCCAAACAGAAGGAAGAAGAAGAATACCCTGTCATTTTGTAGACCTATTTCAAGGGTTGCTTCACCCACATTACGAAGAGCTGACTGTCCCACTGTTTTCTAGCCATGTGAAGAGTTCTGGTGTTATCTTTTGAGGTCTGATATATCCACCTC
>NW_019428645.1:0-624 GCF_002814215.2 Seriola lalandi dorsalis
CCTTAATATACGATGATGTTTTTTTGACGTTTTATGCCATACTATACTATGACGTTTTTTGGCATTTTTATGATTTATTATATTCTGTTGTTCTATGCCTTAGCATACTATGTTGTTTTTATGACTTTTTATGCCTTAATATACCATGATGATTTTTTGACGTTTTAAGCCATACTATACTATGACGTTTTTTGTCAATTTTATGGGTTACTATACTATGATGTTTTTTGGCATTTTTATGACTTATTATACTCTGTTGTTCTATGCCTTAGCATACTATGTTGTTTTTATGACTTTTTATGCCTTAATATACCATGATGCTTTTTTGACGTTTTATGCCATACTATACGATGACGTTTTTCGTCAATTTTATGCCTCAATATACTATGTTGTTTTTTGTCATTTTTATGACTTATTATACTCTGTTGTTCTATGCCTTAGCATACTATGTTGTTTTTATGACTTTTTATGCCTTAATATACCATGATGATTTTTTGACGTTTTATGCCATACTATACTATGACGTTTTTTGTCAATTTTATGGGTTACTATACTATGATGTTTTTTGGCATTTTTATGACTTATTATACTCTGTTGTTCTATGCCTTAGCATACTATGTTGTT
>NW_019428646.1:0-596 GCF_002814215.2 Seriola lalandi dorsalis
GAGTCATGGACAGTTAGAGATCCTCATCTCACCTCTGAGCTCTGGTCTTTCTCTCATGTTCCCCACACAGAGTGGTTTTAGAGGGAGGGGCTCCCTCCTCTCTGTCCTCACACTGATCCATGCTGCTGAGTTCACATCCACATCAGCTCACACACACTTTCTACCTTCATCTGCAGAGGAAACACACATCATTCATCTGCACATCAACTGAAATGTACATCATTCCTCCTGTAGAAATATCAGCTGCTCCTCCGCTGACTGGCTCTTCTTCTCTGTTTCATATCAGTGTCAGTTGAATGCAGTCAGACAGCAGCGTGAGGAAGAGGAAGCTGCCATCAGCTGCTGTACTTCTACTATCAGTCCACTAGAGGGCGTCATGAAGCTGCAGTGAAGTGAAGAGCAGTCCAGCAAACACACCATCATGGACGACTATTTCCATCCACTGACACACAGAAGGACTGAGATCCACTGAGTTTATCTGACACAGTCTCTGTGTCACAGCGTCCCTGTAGAAAATGACTTAATGAAACAAGCTACAGCTGATTATTTCACACACAGCAACTGGGACTGAATTTATTTCACCTCACAGCTCCAAT
>NW_019428647.1:0-377 GCF_002814215.2 Seriola lalandi dorsalis
AAGCTGTAGTGTTGCTGCCTGTGTTCCTGTTGTAGAGATGTGTAATGAGGCTGTTGGGGAGGTGGAGATAAGAAAAATCTCTTCACATTCACAGTAGAGGACTGATGTGGAGGGGCAGTCACTGTGTTATGAAGATCCATGTTGCTTCAAGTCTTCATCGTGCACATATTCCTCTACATCTCCCTCAGACCAGGGGATTTGAAACGGTTTTAGTTTCTGTCTTTATGTGCTCAGGAAAAGTGTATGAATGTACAGAGGAGAGTGTCAGTGATGTCTAAACCATGTTATAAAATATATATTTAGTCAAACTGTCTCTTTAGCAGCAGCTGAATCAGCTGTGATCAGCTCCTGTCTGCAGTGTCTCATGATGTTCTGTT
>NW_019428648.1:0-376 GCF_002814215.2 Seriola lalandi dorsalis
TTATTACCATTATCACTCGTTACCGATGACTTCTCTCTCTCCCTCCCTCTCTCCTTCTCTCTCTGCTCGGTGTGTCTTATGTTTAGTTCTTCCTCTGCCTCCTTTAGTAATGATAATACATGTAATGAAAGTAGTTTATTTGCTGTAATGGAGGAGAGGCTCAGTGTATTGGAAGCTCTCTTCCTCTTCCCTACAGTTCCAGAGTAGCAGGGAAACCAGAGCGGCTCATTAGACTGCGGCTCAACACTCCACTGACCAGCGGTGGAAATATCATCAGTCAGTCAGTCAGTCAGTCAGTCAGTCAGTCAGTCAGCGACATTTGCATCTAAATTCTACACAGTCATTAGATATAGTAGGTACGAGTTAGTTCTGCTGA
>NW_019428649.1:0-315 GCF_002814215.2 Seriola lalandi dorsalis
CTTCCTGTTCAAACATTGACATGGCAACAAAATAGTGTTCTGGGTATTTCTGTGTATGTGTCTGACAGTAGTCTGTTCTTTTCTTCTCCTATTTCCTGTTTCTTGATTGGTTCCTTGCTTGCTATGTGCTTCAACCTGTTGGCAAATAAGTTCATTTTTGTTGAGCCATTTGTGCCTCCATCCTTCAAATTTTACTAATTTTAAGAGGTACAATACCTTATTTTTACAGAAAATAATTAGCCCCTGCTTGAATTCTCAATAAGTTTGACTCCTCATGTGCTGTCATAATTGGTAAATTAAGCAATGGGAAAAAAA
>NW_019428650.1:0-672 GCF_002814215.2 Seriola lalandi dorsalis
GGCTCCTGTGTTTACCTCCTCATGAAATCCAGCTGGAACATTTTAGTCTGAATGTGATTGTCTGTTCTGCTCAGTTGTGACTGACCTTCAGCATTATGGGTGAGTCTGACCAAGCTACAGTAGTAGGTCCAATCTGTTACCTGTGGTTGGCCTGGACATGTGTCACTCAAAATATCATCCAATCAGGAGAGAGGCTCTGAGCCTCTCAAACACAGCTCCACAAACTAAGCTACTGATGGACTTGAACATCCACTGTGTGTGTGTGTGTGTGTGTGGGTTTGTGTGTGTGTGTGTGTGTATATATATGTGTGTGTGTGTGTGTGTGTGTGTGTGTGTATGTGTATGTGTGTGTGTCTGTGTGTGTATGTCTGTGTGTGTGTGTGTCTGTGTGTGTGTGTGTGTGTGTGTGTGTGTCTGTGTGTGTGTAGGTGTGTGAGTGTGTGTGTCTGAGTGTGTGTAGGTGTGTGTGTGTGTGTGTGTGTGTGTGTGTGACAGTGATGAAGCTTTTACTCTCCTCTTCATCACTGCAGCTCAGAACAACATGAAGAGAAATAAAAACTAAACCAACAATGATCCACACACTGTTCAATATTTCCATGATTATGAATGAACATTTGTGCTGTTGGGACTTTTTCTTCAGTAAATACTGTTTCTTCATCACTACTGCTACAT
>NW_019428651.1:0-347 GCF_002814215.2 Seriola lalandi dorsalis
GGGCTGTTTAAGAATGTCTTTGTAAATAGTGGAAAACATGAGACTGCTGAGCCCTTGAATGACTCCATTGTTCTTCCTTCTTATAGTCTACCAAGCTGGTCCAGACCCTTTTCCTGCCAGAGCCTGAACACCAAATCCTGGCATGAGGGGGAATCTGAATTTTTCCATATGGGACACAGAAGTGAAAAATTTTTTAAGTCCTTTAGTCAGGACACCACAGTTTCTGGGCTCAACATCAATCCACACACACAAACAAACACACACACACACACACACACATACATATATACATTTATATACTGTAAATATATCTGATTTTTTTTTTTTTTTTTATTATTGTAAAGCAC
>NW_019428652.1:0-743 GCF_002814215.2 Seriola lalandi dorsalis
TATGACATTTTTTAGCATTTTTCAGCCATAAAATACTTATATCTTTTTTGGCATTTTTAAGCCTTATTATACTATCTCGTTTGATGCCTGACCATACTATGACGTTTTTATGACCTTTTATGCCTTAATATACTATGATGTTTTTTTGATGTTTTATGCCATACTATACTATGACATTTTTTAGCATTTTTCAGCTATACAATACTTAGATGTTTTATGGCATTTTTATGCCTTTCTGTACTATCTTGTTTGATGCCTGACCATACTAAGACGTTTTTATGACCTTTTTTGCCTTAATATACTATGACGTTTTTTTGACATTTTATGCCATACTATACTATGACGTATTTTAGCAATTTTCGGCCATACTATACCAACATTTGTTTTGGCATTTTTATGCCTTTCTGTACCAATTTGTTTGATGTCAGACCATACTGAAATGTTTTTATGAGGTTTTATGCCTTAATATACTATGATGTTTTTTTGACGTTTTATGCCATACTATACTATGATGTATTTTAGCAATTTTCGGCCATACTATACCAACATTTTTTTTGGTGCATTTTTAAGTCTTAGTATACTATCTCGTTTGATGCCTGACCATACTATGACGTTTTTATGACCTTTTATGCCTTAATATACTATGATGTTTTTTTGACGGTTTATGTCATACTATACTATGACGTTTTTTTAGCATTTTTCAGCCATAAAATACTTATATCCTTTTTGGCATTTTTAAGCCT
>NW_019428653.1:0-535 GCF_002814215.2 Seriola lalandi dorsalis
CCTACAGCTTTTCAACACTTACCTTTCATTGTTGGTGACACCACAGCTCCTAAAAATAAAAAAAATAAAAAAATAGTAATTAGATGATTTGGGTTTAACACACCTGCAAACAATACATAAATAAAAGCAGTTGTATTTGCCGACATGTGAAGTGACTTACCAGAGTGTTTGCAGAGAGCACCCTTCAGTCTTTGCTTCATCCTACACAGCTGTGAGCCATGAAGCACACAGCAGAGACAATGAGTGCAATGGCTGCCGCCTGCTGTAGACAGAGTGAAGAAATGTTAGAAACACTTACAGGAAAGGAGCAGGGCAGGTCCTCAGTGTTTGCTGTGAGCAATGAGGGTAAAAGACTTACCGGAGAAAGGAGTTAGCCTTCACCCGTGTCTTCGGTGTTTGCTGTGAGGAAGGAAGCAGAGAAAGAAGTTAGCAGGGCCTCGGTGTTTGCTGTGAGCCATGAAACACACGGCAGAGACAATGAGTGCAATGGCTGCCGCCTGCTGTAGACAGAGTGAAGAAATGTTAGAAACACTTA
>NW_019428654.1:0-502 GCF_002814215.2 Seriola lalandi dorsalis
AGTATGACATTTTTTTGATGTTTTTATGCATTAGTATTCAATGACGTTTTATGCCTTATTATGACATGACGTCTTTTGCCATTTTTATGCCTTAGCATACTATGACGTTTTATGCCTTATTATGACATGACATCTTTTGCCATTTTTATAGCTTAGTATACTACGACGTTTTATGCCTTATTATGACATGGCGTCTTTTGCCATTTTTATGCCTTAGTATACTACGTTTTATGCCTTACTATACTATGGCGTTTTTTAATATTTTCGTGCCTTAAAATAACGTGACATTTTTTCATGTTTTTATGCCTTAGTATTCTATGACGTTTTATGCCTTATTATGACATGGTGTCTTTTGCCATTTTAATGCTTTAGTATACTATGCCGTTGTATGCCTTACCATACTATGATGTTTTTTCATATTTTTATGCTCTAAAATAGTGTGAAATTTTTTCATGTTTTTATGCCTTAGTATACTATGACGTTTCATGCCTTATTATGACAT
>NW_019428655.1:0-1173 GCF_002814215.2 Seriola lalandi dorsalis
AAAACGTCATAGTATAGTATGGCATAAAATGTCGAAAAAACATCATGGTATATTAATGCATAATAAGTCATAAAAACATCATATTACAGTAAGGAATACAAAGACATTGCATAGTAATGCTTAAAAAATGTGAGAAAACTTCAAAGTATAGTATGGCATAAAAATATCAAAAAAAGTCATAGTATAGTATGGCATATAAATGAGAAAAAATATCATAGTTTATTAAGGCATAAATGGTCATGAAAACATCATAGTATAGTAAGGAATACAAAGACATTGCATGGTAAGGCATAAAAATGTCAAAAAACGTCATAGTATAGTATGGCATAATAATCTCAAAAAATCTCATAGTTTATTAAGGCATAAAATGTCAAAAAAACATCATAGTATAGTATGGCATATAAATCTCAAAATATCTCATAGTTTATTAAGGCATAAATAGTCATAAAAACGTCATAGTATAGTAAGGAATACAAAGACATTGCATAGTAAGGCTTAAAAATGTAAAAAAAAACTTCATGGTATAGTATGGCATAAAATGTCGAAAAAACATCATGGTATATTTATGCATAATAGGTCATAAAATAATCATAGTATAGTAAGGAATACAAAGACATTGCATGGTAAGGCATAAAAATGTCAAAAAACGTCATAGTATAATATGGCATAAAATGTCAAAAAACGTCATAGTATAGTATGGCATAAAATGTCGAAAAAACAACATGGTATATTAATGCATAATAGGTCATAAAAACATCATAGTATAGTAAGGAATACAAACACATTGCATGGTAAGGCATAAAAATGTCAAAACAGCGTCATAGTATAGCATGGCATAAAATGTCAAAAAACGTCATAGTATAGTATGGCATAAAATGTCGAAAAAACATCATGGTATATTAATGCATAATAGGTCATAAAAACATCATATTATAGTAAGGAATACAAAGACATTGCATAGTAATGCTTAAAAATGTCAAAAAAACGTCATAGTATAGTATGGCATAAAATGTCGAAAAAACATCATGGTATATTAATGCATGATAGGTCATAAAAACATCATAGTATAGTAAGGAATACAAAGACATTGCATGGTAAGGCATAAAAATTTCAAAAAAAACGTCATAGTATAGTATGGCATAAAATGTCAAAAAACGTCATAGTATAGTATGG
>NW_019428656.1:0-453 GCF_002814215.2 Seriola lalandi dorsalis
TAATATGACGTTTTCTGATGGTTTTATGCTTTATTATACTTTGTCATTTTTTTGAATTTTTTGCCATACTATACTATGTCGTTTTTTCACGTTTTTTGCCATACTATATTATGTCTTTTTTTTTTTGCTTTTAAGGCCTTATTATACCATGACGTCTTCATACCTTGTGATAATATGACGTTTTCTGATGGTTTTATGCTTTATTATACTTTGTCATTTTTTAAAATTTTTTGTCACACTATACTATGTCGTTTTTTCACATTTTTTGCCATACTATATTATGTCAATTTTTTTTGCTTTTAAGGCCTTATTATACCATGATGTCTTCATACCTTGCGATAATATGACGTTTTCTGATGATTTTATGCTTTATTATACTCTGTCATTTTTTCAGTTCTTTTTGCCATACTATACTATGTTGTGTTTTTTGCTTTTAGGGCCTTACTATGCTAT
>NW_019428657.1:0-727 GCF_002814215.2 Seriola lalandi dorsalis
ATAGTATAGTAAGGCGTCAAAAATGTCCAAAAATGTCATAGTGTAGTAAAGTGTCAAAAATGTCCAAAAACGTAATAGTATTGTAAGGCATACAAATGTCATAGTATAGTAAGGCATAAAACGTCAAAAATCATCATAATATAGTTAAGTGTCAAAAATGTCCAAAAACGTCATAGTATCGTATGGTATAAAAACGCCAAAAAACGTAATAGTAAGGCGTCAAAAATGTCATAATATAGTAAGGTATACAAATGTCATAGTAAAGTAAGGTATAAAAACGCCAAAAAACGTAATAGTATAGTAAGGCGTCAAAAATGTCCAAAAATGTCATAGTGTAGTAAAGTGTCAAAAATGTCCAAAAATGTCATAGTGTAGTAAAGTGTCAAAAATGTCCAGAAACGTCATAGTATTGTAAGGTATACAAATGTCATAGTATATTAAGGCATAAAGCGTCAAAAAACATCATAATATAGTTAAGTGTCAAAAACGCCAAAAAACGTCATAGTATAGTAAGGCGTCAAAAATGTCCAAAAATGTCATTGTGTAGTAAGGCGTCAAAAATGTCATAGTATAGTTAGGCATACAAATGTCATAGTATAGTAAGGTATAAAAACACCAAAAAACATCATAGTATAGTAAGGCGTCAAAAATGTCCAAAAATGTCATAGTATAGTTAGGCATACAAATGTCATAGTATAGTAAGGTATAAAAACACCAAAAAACATCA
>NW_019428658.1:0-554 GCF_002814215.2 Seriola lalandi dorsalis
GACTAGCATGGACCGGTCAGCTGGCTCCAGGTACCATTCACGAACCAGAGAGTTTAGTCTTCCTCCAGTCTTTACTTCATATTATTCCACTAGCCACATCTCAGGTATTACAGAGATCCGATGTGTTCCAAACTTTTACATCCACTGATCACAATCTTAGGCCGTGAGTCAACAGTGATGTCTAATATCTTTACTCCAATTGCTATCCTCCCAACTTAAGGTTGTAGGTGCAGTTTCACGTATCTTATCTTTCATTCATTTACTTCATCTCTTTTTTTTTTTTTTCTTTAATTTTGATTCTCTAATATTACACAATACAATGACATTTATCTTTTAACTTTATTCACTTTGTCCCGTAAGCCACCTTACCTCCTATGTACTCACAGTAATTTAGATGTAGCCAATGTACAGAATTTTGGTTCTTAAGACAACAGGCTTCTGCTTACCTTGTTTTATGAGAGCTCTCGTGAGTGACTAGGAGGTCCAGGGCTCCGGTCAGGTCCCGCTGAAAATCTTCAGTCGTGGCCTGAGTCCAATTTCTCTTCTTGCAAATC
>NW_019428659.1:0-342 GCF_002814215.2 Seriola lalandi dorsalis
TATGACGTTCTTATGACCTTTTATGCCTTTCTATACTATGTCATATATATGACTTTTTATGCCTTACTATACTATGACATCTTTATGTGTTTTTATGCCTTACAATATTATGCCATTTTTCTGACTTTTTAAGCCCTACTATACTATGACGTTTTTCTGACTTTTTATGTCTTACTATACTATGACATTTTTATCACTTTTTATGCTTTGCTATACTATGACATTTTTATGCCTTACTATACTATGACGTTATGACTTTTATGCCTTATTGTACTATGACGTTTTTATAACTTTTTATGTCTTACTATACCATGACTTTTTTTTTACCTTTTATGCCTTACT
>NW_019428660.1:0-338 GCF_002814215.2 Seriola lalandi dorsalis
AAGTTATTTACCTTGAATGAACAACTGTAGAGTCCGAGGCTCTAAACTCTTTCCACTGGAATCAAATGTTTCTAGGGTATATACACCACCATCAGTCCTGCTCAGGTCATTGATCCTAAATGTTCCATTACTGGGAGTAAAGATGGATCTGTTTGCTATCAGATTAGAGTCAATCCTATTCGTTTTCCCGTTGAGTATTACTGTTGTGTTGAATTTCCATTGGTATTTAGTTATTTCTGAGGCGCTGTCCATCAGCCGGAGGACCACAGTTCCTCCCAAAGCTCCATAACACTGAGCTGCATCCTGTCTGCCGTCACAGTAGATTTCCACACCTGGAA
>NW_019428661.1:0-676 GCF_002814215.2 Seriola lalandi dorsalis
TATATTAAGGCATAAAAGGTCATAAAAACATCATTGTATGGTCAAGTATCAAACGAGATAGTATAGTAAGGCACAAAAATGCCAAAAAACATCTAAGTTTATTTTGAAAGAAAAACACCAAAAAACGTCATAGTATAGTATGGCATAAAACATCAAAAATACATCATAGTATATTAAGGCATAAAATGTCATATAGACATCATAGTATGATCAGGCATGAGTGGAAATAATATAATTACGCATAAAAATGCCAAAAAACTTCATAGTATAGTATGGCAGGAAAATGCAAAAAAAGGTCATAGTATAGTATGGCATAAAAAATCAAAAATACATTATAGTATATTAAGGCATAAAAGGTCATAAAAACATCATAGTATGGTCAGGTATCAAACGAGATAGTATAGTAAGGCACAAAAATGCCAAAAAACATCTAAGTTTAGTTTGAAAGAAAAACACCAAAAAACGTTATAGTATAGTATGGCATAAAATATCAAAAATACATTATAGTATATTAAGGCATAAAAGGTCATAAAAACATCATAGTATGGTCAGGTATCAAACGAGATAGTATAGTAAGGCATAAAAATGCCAAAAAACATTTAAGTTTATTTTGAAAGAAAAACACCAAAAAACGTCATAGTATAGTATGGCATAAAACATCAAAAATACATCATAG
>NW_019428662.1:0-561 GCF_002814215.2 Seriola lalandi dorsalis
TTAATGCATAAAAGGTCATATAAATGTTATAGCATGGCAAGGAATGAGAAGAAATAATATAATTATGCATAAAAATGCCAAAAAACGTCAATGTATAGTATAGCAGAAAAATGACGAAAAATGTCATAGTATAGTATGGCATAAAACGTCAAAAATACATCATACCATATTAAGGCATAAAATGTCATAAAAACGTCATAGTATGGCAAGGCATGAGATGAAAAAATATAATTATGCATAAAAATGCCAAAAAACGTCAATGTATAGTATAGCAGAAAAATGCTAAAAATGTCATAGTATAGTATGGCATAAAACATAAAAAAAACATCATAGTGTATTAAGGCATAAAAAGTCATAAAAACGTCAAGGCATGAGACGAAATAATATAATTATGCATAAAAATGCCAAAAAACGTCAAAGTATAGTATAGCAGAAAAATGCTAAAAATGTCATAGTATAGTATGGCATAAAACATAAAAAAAACATCATAGTGTATTAAGGCATAAAAAGTCATAAAAACGTCATAGTATGGCAAGGCATGAGACAAAATAATATAATTAT
>NW_019428663.1:0-435 GCF_002814215.2 Seriola lalandi dorsalis
GCCATTAGCACCAACATCCCTTCTGAGAAATCGTCCTGTGGGAGGGTGGTCACAGGTACATTACCAACAGCCACGATGGTGGTTGATCCATCAAAAAGCAGAACAGGGGAGCAGAGAGGACGCTTCTCCAGGTACAGGGTGGGGTCTTCGCCTGACTGGAACAGAAAAAAAAGAACAATGCGTAGAGAGTGAGAAGACATAAAAATGTATTGAAAGTGTGTGATCATTTTTAAAATTAAATTATCAGGTTGCAACCAATGACTTGAGCACTCTTAAATTTAAATTCACGTTTAAAAACTCATACTCATTATTATCAGATTGTAAGAAATAAACATGAATTACTTTACAATAGGTTAGGGGGGGAAATGTTAAACTGATGTAAGAATTTAGGATGGTTTAATACCTGATACAAGCTGATGCAAGGCGGTATATTTT
>NW_019428664.1:0-2451 GCF_002814215.2 Seriola lalandi dorsalis
AAATGTGCACCTCAGGGAACAACTATGCATTTTCCAGATGGAACTGTGATCACCTGCAGCTCTTCTATCGATACGTCTGTTAAGCAAATGCCCCTGGGTGCCTCTGCTCCATACACTGCTGCTGAACCACCAGCTGATGTATATTGGGTATTGTTAAATACAGAAAATAATCCCTTGATAGAACAATTTGACTTATGGGCTCCGTGGATTCACTCTCTCAGCTCCTACCACTCTGTTCCCGACCCTCCCCATTGTACTTTATATTATGACAGGAATGAAGATTGGATATATAAGGCTGAATTTGAAGACAAAATAGAAGGAGATACCTGGGCCCTGCATGTAGAGGGCATTTATGTGGGACAAGAAGGAGTGGCATCAGCAGTTATGCTTCCTGAGTATAGGAAATCTTGGTATAAAATGTCTAACACTGCCACCCCCCACATATCTTTGGCCTTACATGCAGGACATCAGGCTAAAGAGTTGGGTCCCATGGTTAAAAAAGCACTTACACTCACAGACTGGCAGCCTACACAAATACCTAGGCTGTTCATTTCTCCATCTACCCACATGTACCGTATCCAATATCATACAGATCTCAATGGCACGTGTCAACATGAAACTCTCACCAGATATCATGGTAGAGAACGCACTGACGGGGATGGAACGCAGGAAATGCTCCAAACCCTCCCTGATTCACTATGGTCGTCTGGACCTTTTGATGTGGGTTTTTGTAAAAATGTGAATCCTGTCACTTTCTCTGTCCAACCTATAGCAGCTCCTATTTGGCAATCACAGTATAAACATAAACAAGAGGCCACAGATGGTATAAAACCTACCATAGAAGGCCTGTTGCAGGCCGGTGTGTTGAGACCATCACAGTCACAGTGGAACACCCCTATTCTACCTGTTAAAAAATCATCTGGCACATATAGAATGGCACATGACCTAAGAGCTATTAATCGGATCATCACTTCCCCTGTCACCCCTGTTCCCAACCCCCACGCTGCTCTTGCTATGTTAGACACCTCACATCAGTTCTTCTCTTGCATTGATCTGGCAAACGCTTTTTTCTGTCTTCCCCTGGCACCACACCTACAGGACATGTTTTCTTTTACATATGGGGGAAGGAGACTAACATATACGCGCATGCCACAAGGATTTTTACTTTCCCCCTCTATTTTTAATGACATTTTGCGTGCTCAGCTTGCTGACCTTGATATACCAGACGGATGCCTGGTGGTTCAATATGTGGATGATATTTTGGTGGCTTGTCCATCACCTCACACATGTTTGCAGCTCACTCGATCCATTCTACTGCGCCTACATACATGCGGCTACAAAGTTTCCAAAACCAAGTTACAGTGCTGCAGAGCCTCTGTCACCTTCCTGGGGAGAGAGATCTCTGGCACAGGTGCTGACATGTCTGCATTACATAAAGATTCGATTTTAAATCACCCAAGGCCAGAAACAGTGAAAGATATGCTCTCCTTTTTGGGTCTCACAGGTTACTCCAGACATTTTGTGCCTGATTATGCCGGTAGGACTGAGTCTCTGCGTGCACTGGTTAAAGTTCAGGGTTGCCGCAACCTCAGTGCCAAGTTGGACTGGACGGTTGAGGCTGATTCAGATTTTATTTGTCTCAAACAGGATTTGTCACAGGCCACATCTTTGGCGCCCCCCGATTACACTCAACCGTTTTTTCTCGATGTTTCTGAAAGACAAGCGTCTGCATATGGTGTTCTCTATCAGAAACAAAGGGGGATTAGGAGAGTGTTAATATACTGTAGTGTACTGTTTGATGTACAGGAAAAAAGAGCCACTCCATGTGTCAGATATGCAGCAGCAGTTGCTAAATTGACAGAAAAAATCGCACATGTAGTCATGCATCACCCACTGATAATCTTAACCTCTCACGCTACAGTTGCATTTGTGACATCCTCTGCATTCACACTGACACCACTAAGACAGAGCAGGATTCTCAAAGTGCTAACACAACCACACATAACATTTGTACATCAAGGAATCAACATGGCAGAACAAATATTGGAAGGGACACCACATTGTTGTATAACAGCTACAAAGGACAGGACCAAGGTGAGGACTGATTTGAGTGAAACACCTTTGGTAAATCCTGAAGTGGAAATATACACAGATGGCTGTTGTTTCAGACATCCAGACCGTGGCTTGCAGGCAGGATACGCTGTGGTGGAACTAGGGATAGATGGGACCCCCATAAACAGGAAGCGTATCAGCGCAGAAATCAGAACTAAGAACAGTCAAAGCAGCACAAGAAACTGCATCACAAGAGATAAAGACTCAGTGGAAGTCAAAAGGGGGACAACAGAACAGCCAAGGAATATGGCATGTGAATAGTCAGGTGATAATGCCCCCTCAGTGGCTAAACAGCATGTTGACACAGACTCATGGACCTGACCACAGGAGCACTGGACA
>NW_019428665.1:0-539 GCF_002814215.2 Seriola lalandi dorsalis
TGTCAAAAAATGTCATAGTATAGTATGGCATAAAACGTCAAAAAAACATCATAGTATATTACGGTATAAAAAGTCATAAAAACGCCTTAGTATGGTAAGGAATGAAATGCCATAGTATATTAAGGCATAAAAATGTCAAAAAATGGCATAGTATAGTATGGCATAAAAATGTCAAAAAATGTCATAGTATAGTATGGCATAAAACGTCAAAAAACATCATAGTATATTACAGTATAAAAGGTCATAAAAACACCTTAGAATGGTAAGGAATGAAATGCCATAGTATATTAAGGCATAAAAATGCCATAAAATGTCATAGTATGGTATGGCACAAAAATGTCAAAAAATGTCATAGTATAGTATGGCATAAAACGTCAAAAAAACATCATAGTATATTACAGTATAAAAGGTCATAAAAACACCTTAGAATGGTAAGGAATGAAATGCCATAGTATATTAAGGCATAAAAATGCAAAAACTTTATAGTATGGTATGGCACAAAAATGTCAAAAAATGTCATAGTATAGTATGGCATAAAA
>NW_019428666.1:0-1020 GCF_002814215.2 Seriola lalandi dorsalis
ATTTTTATCACTTTTTATGCCTTACTATACTATGACATTTTTATCACTTTTTATGCCTTACTATACTATGACAATTTTATCACTTTTTATGCCTTACTATACTATGACAATTTTATCACTTTTTATGCCTTACTATACGATGACATTTTTATGCCTTACAATGCTATGACGTTTTTTTGCTTTAGTATACTGTCCCATTTTTATCACGTTTTATGCCTTACTATGCTATGACGTTTTTATGCCTTACTATACTATGACGTTTTTATGACTTTACTATACTATCACGTTTTTAGGACTTTTTATGCCTTACTATACTATGACGTTTTTATGCCTTACTATGCTATGACGTTGTTTTGCTTTACTATACTATGACGTTTTTATGACTTTTTTATGCCTTACTATACTATGACATTTTTATCACTTTTTATGCCTTACCATAATATGACGTTTTTATGACTTTTTTATGCCTTACTATACTATGACATTTTTATCACTTTTTATGCCTTACTATACTATGACATTTTTATCACTTTTTATGCCTTACTATACTATAACAATTTTATCACTTTTTATTCCTTACTATACTATGACATTTTTATGCCTTACAATGCTATGACGTTTTTTTGCTTTAGTATACTGTGCCATTTTTATCACGTTTTATGCCTTACTATACTATGACGTTTTTCTGACTTTTTTTGCCTTACTATACTATGGCATTTTTATCACTTTTAATGACTTACTATACTATGATGTTTTCATGACTTTTTATGCTTTACTATAATATCACGTTTTTATGACTTTTTATGCCTTACTTTAACATGACATTTTTTTGCCTTACTATACTATGACGTTTTTCTGACTTTTTTTGCCTTACTATACTATGACATTTTTATCACTTTTTATGCCTTTCTATGCTATGACGTTTTTTGCTTTACTATACTATGCCATTTTTATCACTTTTTATGCCTTACTATACTATGAAATTTTCTTGACATTTTTTTTGCCTTACTATACTATGAC
>NW_019428667.1:0-831 GCF_002814215.2 Seriola lalandi dorsalis
TTTTTATGCCTTATAACACTATGTCATTTTTTCCACTTTTTTTGCCATACTATACTATGTCGTTTTTTTCCCTTTTTTGCCATACTATACTATGTTGTTTTTTTGACTTTGCAGGTCTTACTATACTATGATGCCTTTACACATAACTATATTATGACATTTTTTCATGTTTTTATACCTTTTTATACTATGTCATTTTTTCATTTTTTTTTCCATACTATACTATGTCTTTTTTTCACTTTTTTTGCAACACAATACTATGTGTTTTTTTTTACTTTGCAGGCCTTACTATACTATGATGCCTTTACACATAACTATAATATGACATTTTTTCATGTTTTTATACCTTTTTATACTATGTCATTTTTTTCACTTTTTTTGCCATACTATACTATGTCCTTTTTTCACTTTTTTGCCATACTATACTATGTTGTTTTTTTCACTTTGCAGGCCTTACTATACTATGAGTTCTTTATACTTAACTATATTATGACGTCTTTAATGTTTTTATGCCTTATAACACTATGTCGTTTTTTTCACTTTTTTTGCCATACTATACTATGTCCTTTTTTCACTTTTTTTGCCATACTATGCTATGTTGTTTTTTTCACTTTGCAGGCTTTACTATACTATGATGCCTTTACACATAACTATATTATGACATTTTTTCATGTTTTTATACCTTTTTATACTAGGTCATTTTTTCACTTTTTTTGCCATACTATACTATGTCGTTTTTTTCACTTTTTTTGCAACACAATACTATGTGTTTTTTTTTACTTTGCAGGCCTTACTATACTATGATGCCTTTACACATAACTATAATATGAC
>NW_019428668.1:0-370 GCF_002814215.2 Seriola lalandi dorsalis
GCGTACTACAACAACAAGTTTAAGCTAGTAAGTGAACTCTCACCTCTCCCGTAGAGTACGGCAGCGAAAGGGGAGAGGTAATGGCGGGAGACCCTCTTTATGGAGGGGACCCCACGGAAGTAAACGTAGGGATACAGGAACTGAGTCTCAAACGTTCCGCATCGTAACTCTGATTTGAGACCTGCAGAGTGACTGTTCATAGCTGTGGTGTGTTAATAGTTACGAGGCCGTGGTGACATTCAGGACAACATCACTCCCTCTAGTGTGATGTTAGATCAGAGCAACGGCCACTTTCTGTCTCATTGTGTTTGTTTTGTTTGTCTTTCAGATGATGAGCACCCAACTGTTTGTTCAGCCTCACAGAGCAGCT
>NW_019428669.1:0-318 GCF_002814215.2 Seriola lalandi dorsalis
GGAAGGGCAAGGGTGTCGTTGCCACCCGGAGATTTCAGACCGGTGAGGTGGTCTGTGACTACCATGGCAGGGTGGTCACAGCCAAGGAGGGCCATGAGGTCCACAAGAACACCAGTCCGGAGGAGACTGGATATATGTTCTTCTATACAAACCAGAGAGGACAGCCGATGTGCATTGATGCACATTCTGCCACCTGTGAGTGCCACCCTGAAAGACAGACTGTTGGCAGGTTTATTAACCATTCAAGAGCAAAAGCCAACCTCAGGCCCAGGTTCTATAGTGTCGAGGAAAAGGAAGTAATTCTTTTCCTCGCAACTA
>NW_019428670.1:0-307 GCF_002814215.2 Seriola lalandi dorsalis
CTGTAGAAACTTGCACCTACCCCTGAATGGCACAAGCTGTTCGTCCACAGTGACACAATCACTGGGGATGAATCGCTGTCTGCAGTTGAACAGGAACAGGTCCCATACATAGCGGAAGGCTGCCATATGGTCTGTTTCCAGTCGGAAGGCTCTGGTCCTCTTATCGTCGAAGCGCCAGGTACGGCGAATGTCTTCAAATCTTCCAACAGCCATAGTGGCCTTGTACATGGGATTATGTAGAGGACTCCCAAACAGCTCACGGACTGATACATCCCAGTTCTTCTCACTTCCTGCAAGCAGGGTCAAT
>NW_019428671.1:0-692 GCF_002814215.2 Seriola lalandi dorsalis
CTATACTATCTTGTTTGATACCTGGCCATACTATGACGTTTTTATAGCCGTTAATGACTTAATATACCATGATGTATTTTTGACATTTTATGCCATACTATACTATGACGTTTTTTGGCATTTTTATGCCTTTGTATAATATGATGTTTTTTGGCATTTTTATGCCTTTCTATACTATCTTGTTTGATACCTGGCCATACTATGATGTTTTTATAGCAGTTAATGACTTAATATACCATGATGTATTTTTGACATTTTATGCCAATCTATACTATGACGTTTTTTGGCATGTTTATGATTTTCTATACTATAACGTTTTTTTGGCATTTTTATGCCTTTCTATACTATCTTGTGTGATCCCTGGCCATACTATGACGTTTTTATAGCCGTTAATGACTTAATATACCATGATGTATTTTTGACATTTTATGCCATACTATACTATGACGTTTTTTGGCATGTTTAAGACTTTCTATACTATGATGTTTTTTGGTATTTTTATGCCTTTCTATACTATCTTGTTTGATACCTGGCCATACTATGACGTTTTTATAGCCGTTAATGACTTAATATACCATGATGTATTTTTGACATTTTATGCCATACTATACTATGACGTTTTTTGGCATTTTTATGCCTTTGTACAATATGATGTTTTTTGGCATTTTTATGCCTCATATCCTATCTTGTTT
>NW_019428672.1:0-843 GCF_002814215.2 Seriola lalandi dorsalis
TCAAAACTACCAAACATTCTATCATTTTAAGGATTTTAACCCTTTAAATGCCAGTTTAATTCTTTGCATTATTTGATTATTTATTACAAACAAACACATAAAACTAATTATTTTCCATATAATAAATAGTAGGGGGATGAGGCTTTGGTGGTGATTAGAGTCTTGGATATGTCAAAGATTAGCAACAAAATTGATTTGATTGCATTAGTATTTTTTACGTAGTGTCAGATTTAAAATTTACTACCCTCTGGACACCTTCGTGGCCAAAAATGTACACGCACAAAATCTGCAATAAAATCCTCATACATCAATATTTTTTTCTGCTTTTTTTTCATAAATCACTTGAACAACTTCAAACTTCTTCAAAACTACCAAACATTCAATCATTTTCAGGATTTTAACCCTTTAAATGCCAGTTTAATTCTTTGAATGATTAATTATTTATAAAAAACCCCACCAAAATCTAATTATTTTCCATATAATAAATAGTAGGGGGATGAGGCTTTGGTGGTGATTAGAGTCTTGGATATATCAAAGATTAACAAAAAAATTGATTTGATTGCATTAGTATTTTTTATGTAGTGCGAGATACTCCCTCTGGACACCTTCGTGGCCAAAAATGCCCCATTGACTTCCATTAAAACCACATTTTTTAATCTCACTGCCCTTACAGTATAAAACCATGCATTCCATTATGTCAGTGTTTCATTTTGAAGAAAAGTAGTGATATTTGACATTTTTACTGTATTGCACCATATTCAACCATTTTCCCATTGTAGGCCAATGCATGAAATTCTTGTATTTTTACCTGTTATATTATGGAGCCATGTGACTACCAGGGGG
>NW_019428673.1:0-364 GCF_002814215.2 Seriola lalandi dorsalis
ACTTCCATGTCATGTCAAAGGAAATCAGAAGTGAATAGTCTCAAATTCAAAATAACCAAATTATTCACAGTTAACTAATTTGGCAGGCTGAGTTAGCCCCACATGCTCAAGCTTCCGTGTTGACTTTCAAACATCCTAACTGGTGATATCATTGATAGGAAATATTGGAAAAGGCAAAGAAAACTGAAAACAAAAGGTCCAGAGGGAAGGACGGTCTGCAGTTCTTTAGTCAGGAATTTGACACCACATTTCATGGTGTTTGTGTTTGTGTGCACTTCAGGTCTTCTCTGACCCGTTTTCTCTCTTCAGTCAGCAGCCTGGACAGAAAACGTGTATAAATAACATTGACAAAAGGAAGATGTCA
>NW_019428674.1:0-503 GCF_002814215.2 Seriola lalandi dorsalis
GGCATACTATACTATGACGTTTTTTGATATTTTCATGACATAATATACTATGACGTTTTTTGGCATTATTATGACTCCCTATCCTATATAATCTTATTCTCTACTATACTATAACGTTTTTTGATATTTTTATGACATACTATACTATGATGTTTTTTTGCATTATTGTGCCTTGATATCCTATATTGTCTTATTCTCTAACATACTATGATGTTTTTTGGCCTTTTTATGCCTTACAATACTATTTCATTCGATGCCTTGCCATACTATGACGTTTTTATGACATTTAATGCCTTAATACAATATGATGTTTTTTTGACGTTTTATGTCATACTATACTATGATGTTTTTTGATATTTTTATGACATACTATACTATGACGTTTTTTGGCATTTTTATGCCCTCCTATCCTATGTAATCTTAATCTCTACTATACTATGACGTTTTTATGACATTTAATGCCTTAATACAATATGATGTTTTTTTGACGTTTTATGCCATAC
>NW_019428675.1:0-1029 GCF_002814215.2 Seriola lalandi dorsalis
ATTTTTTCATTTTAATTTTTAACTTATAATATTATAATTTATTTATTAATGGTACTAGACCTTTTTTGTCAAAAATTAAAATTTAATTTATTTATCACATACAGATACCGCGAGCATGTAAGATGAAAATTTATTTTACTAACTGTGTTTCTAAATTTTTAAGCACTCTTTTATAGCACTTATATTATTGTATTTAGTGTGATTTTTTTCATACATTTTATATAAATTGCATGTTTCTTTTATATATTTTAATCATTACTAACCCTGTTTTGTCTTATTTCTATCTTAGTGCTTGTATGTTTTAATAGCGGTATCTCTATGTTCCATATTTAAAATATTTTTTACCTATAATTCTATTTATTAATTGATATCCTTCCTTTTTTTTTTTTTTTTTTTTTTTTTTTTTTTTTTTTTTTTTTTTTTTTTTTTTTTTTTTTTTTTTTTTTTTTTTAATTTTATTCTTATTGGAGAAATTGTCATTTTAACATATTTTATTCCCTTTTTATCCAACAGTTGAGAGTGTATATGGCAGTCAGGGGAATTTTATAATAAACAAGACTCCCGCTGCCTCCCTGTGTTGAAGGTCCATTCCCTGTCTTTTAATTTTCTTACTTATTTATTTGTTTTTTATTCTTTTATCAATTTTTTATTTTATTATATATTTTTGTTTTTACTCATGTAAGGATATTTTAACCATGGACAAATGGTTTTAACAAAAGAAAATCCCAGTGTTTTTTAACATCCATGATAACCTTGTGCCAGAGCTCCTCACAACACTCTTCAGAGTGTTGTGTTTTAACCCCAACCTAACCCTGACGCTTAACAGAGCGTTACAACAGTATCGCATTCTCAGGTGCAGCTGATAACTTTATTACATGTAAACATGAAATCCATCATATTCTTCATGAATGCTACTCAAATAAACAGGAAAACCGATCCTGAAGTGTTCTGTATAGACAGGACAATGAGTGAAAAAAACTCAGTTCTCAGACACAGAGAACGCTTCTGACGAGGACTTAGAGCAGATCC
>NW_019428676.1:0-793 GCF_002814215.2 Seriola lalandi dorsalis
AAAGTCATAAGAACGTCATAGTATAGTAAGCCATCAAAATGTTATAGTAGAGTAAGGCATAAAAAATCATAAAGACGTCATAGTATAGTATGCCAAAAAAAAGTCATAAAAACGTCATAGTATAGTAAGGCATAAAAACGTCATAGTATAGTATGGCATAAAAAAATCATAAAAACGTCATAGTATAGTAAACCATCAAAACGTCATAGTATAGTACGACATAAAAAGTCATAAAAACGTCATAGTATAGTATGGCATGAAAAGCCATAAAAATGTCATAGTAAAGTAAGGCATAAAAAATCATAAAAACGTCATAGTATAACATGGCATAAAAAAGTCATAAAAATGTCATAGTATAGTAAGGCATAAAAGGTCATAAAAATGTCATAGTATAGTAAGGCATAAAAAGTCATAAAAACGTCATAGTATAGCAAGCCATGAATATGTCATAGTATAGTAAGGCATAAAAAATCATAAAAACGTCATAGTATAGTATTGCATAAAAAGTCATAAGAACGTCATAGTATAGTAAGCCATCAAAATGTTATAGTAGAGTAAAGCATAAAAAATCATAAAGACGTCATAGTCTAGTATGCCAAAAAAAAGTCATAAAAACGTCATAGTATAGTAAGGCATAAAAACGTCATAGTATAGTATGGCATAAAAAAATCATAAAAACGTCATAGTATAGTAAACCATCAAAACGTCATAGTATAGTATGACATAAAAAGTCATAAAAACGTCATAGTATAGTATGGCATGAAAAGCCATAAAAATGTCATAGTAAAGTAAG
>NW_019428677.1:0-383 GCF_002814215.2 Seriola lalandi dorsalis
AGGAACAGAGAGAACTGGAGTCCAACACAGAGGTAGGAAGCTCCGAGCGTCACACCATCACCATTTTATCTAATGCCAAATGAGAAACGGTGCGAATAGAGCTTTCCCCTTCGTGTCAGTTTTACAATAAAGGAGACGGACACAAGCAACACAAGCTACACAAGCAACACAAGCAGCCAATAAGTCAACAAGGATGATTCTGGTCTGTTGTAATTATAGAATCTCAATTTCTAAGTCTCTGTTTTTTCACTGTGTTAATTGCTGAGATCATTTGAGAGTATGAATTTGTGAGTTAAGGCCACAAACATTATTTTGTAAGGTCACCGTGATCTCGACCTTTGGACCATCAAAATCTAATCCGTTCACACAGCTGTATGATCGTT
>NW_019428678.1:0-941 GCF_002814215.2 Seriola lalandi dorsalis
TAAGGCATAAAAAGTCATAAAAACGTCATAGTATGGTAAAGCAACAAAGGAAATAGTATTTTAAGGCATAAAAATGCCAAAAAAACATCATAGTATAGTATGTCATGAAAATGTCAAAAAACGTCATAGTATAGTATGGCATAAAACGTCAAAAAAACAGCATAGTGTATTAAGGCATAAAAAGTCATAAAAACGTCACAGTATGGTAAAGCAATAAAGGAAATAGTATTTTAAGGCATAAAAATGCCAAAAAAACATCATAATATAGTATGTCCTAAAAATGTCAAAAAACGTCATAGTATAGTATGGCATAAAACGTCAAAAAAACAACATCGTGTATTAAGGCATAAAAAGTCATAAAAACGTCATATTACTGTATAGAATAAGATTACATAGGATAGGGAGGCATAATAATACCAAAAAACGTCATAGTATAGTATGGCATAAAACGTCAAAAAAACAGCATAGTGTATCAAGGCATAAAAAGTCATAAAAACGTCATAGAATGGTACAGAATAAGATTACATAGGATAGGGAGGCATAATAATGCAAAAAAACATGATAGTATAGTATGTCATCAAAATGTCAAAAAACGTCATAGTATATAGTATGGCATAAAACGTAAAAAAAACAGCATAGTATATTATGGCATAAAAGGTCGTACAAACGTCATATTATGGTAGAGAATAAGATTATAGAGGATAGGGAGGCATAATAATACCAAAAAACGTCATAGTATAGTATGGCATAAAACGTCAAAAAAACAGCATAGTGTATTAAGGCATAAAAAGTCATAAAAACGTCATAGTATGGTACAGAATAAGATTACATAGGATAGGGAGGCATAATAATACCAAAAAACGTCATTGTATAGTATGGCATAAAACGTCAAAAAAACAGCATAGTATATTATGGCATAAAAGGTCATAAAAACATCATAG
>NW_019428679.1:0-922 GCF_002814215.2 Seriola lalandi dorsalis
CACTCACTCACACACACACTCACAAACACACATTCACTCATTCACACTCATACACACTCACTCACTCACTCACAAACACACTCACTCACTCTCACTCACAAACACACTCACACTCACTCACACTCACTCACACACACTCACTCACACACTCACTCACTCACAAACACACTCACTCTCACACACACACACACTCACTCACTCATGAACACACTAACTCACAAACACTCACTCACAAACACACTCACTCATACACACACTCACTCACTGACAAACACACTCACACACTCACTCACTCACAAACACACTCACTCACAAACACACTCACCCACTCACTCACAAACACACTCAGTCACTCACACACACACATACACACACACTCACTCACTCACTCACAAACACACTCAGACACACACACACATACACACTCCCTCATAAACACACTCATTCACTCACACTCACTCACAAACACACTCACTCACAAACACACACACTCGCAAACACATACACACTCACTCACTCACATTGACTCACTCACTCACTCAGAAACACACTCACTCAGAAACACACTCACTCACTCACTCACTCACTCACTCACTCAGAAACACACTCACTCACACACACACTCACAAACACACATTCACTCACTCACACTCATACACACTCACTCACTCACTCACAAACACACTCACTCACTCTCACTCACAAACACACTCATTCACTCACACTCCCTCAAAAACACACTCATTAACACACACACTCACCCACAAACACACTCACTCACTCACACACACACTCACAAATACGTACACACTCACTCACAAACACACACACTCACTTACTCACTCACACTCACTCACTCACAAACACACACTCGCACACACAAACACACTCACTCACTCACTCACACACTCACAAACACTCA
>NW_019428680.1:0-791 GCF_002814215.2 Seriola lalandi dorsalis
GAATTGTCCAGGATTTCAAGCCAGAACCCTCTGAGTGGGAATCTGCTGTTTTAACCACTACACTACCACTCCTCAACAAAACTCTATTCACTTTAAGCATAAAAATTTATACAAAAGTCAAAGTATAATAAGGCATAAAAAAGCATAAAAACGTCATAGTATAGTAAGACATAAAAATTCATACAAAAGTCATAGTATAATAAGGCACAAAAAGTCATAGTATAGTAAGGCATAAAAAAGTTATTAAAAACGTCATAGTACATTAAGGCATAAAAAAGTCATAGTAAAGTAAGGCATAAAAAAAGCATAAAAACGTCATAGTATAGTAAGGCATAAAAAAGCATAAAAAGTCATAATATAGTAAGACATAAAAATTCATACAAAAGTCATAGTATAATAAGGCACAAAAAGTCATAGTACAGTAAGGCAAAAAAAAGTCATAAAAACGTCATAGTATTGCAAGGCATAAAAATTTAAATTTTTGAGTGTGGGAAGCCACTGTGTTAACCACTGCACTACCACTCCTCATTAAAATCTTATTCACTTCAAGGTAAAAACCATCATAGTACAGTAAGGCATAAAAATGCTGTAGCATAGTAAATTATAAAAACGTCATACTATAGTAAGACATAAAAAAGTTATTAAAAACGTCATACTATAGTAAGGCATAAAAAAGTCATAGTAAAGTAAGGCATAAAAAAAGCATAAAAACGTCATAGTATAGTAAGGCATAAAAAAGCATAAAAACGTAATACTATGATAAGGCATAAAAATTCATACAAAAGTCATAG
>NW_019428681.1:0-743 GCF_002814215.2 Seriola lalandi dorsalis
CCTTACTATACTATGAAGTTTTTTTATATTTTCATGCCTTAAAATAACGTGACATTTTTTGATGTTTTTATGCCTTAGTATACTATGACGTTTTATGCCTTATTATGACATGACTTCTTTTGCCATTTTTATGCCTTAGTATACTATGACGTTTTATGCCTTACTATACTATGACGTTTTTTTCATATTTTTATACGTTAAAATAGTATGACATTTTTTCATGTTTTTATGCTTTACTATACTATGACGTTTTATGCCATGCTCTACTATGACGTTTTGTCATATTTTCATTCTTTAAAATAGTGTGAAATTTTTTCATATTTTTATGCCTTAGTATACTATGACGTTTTATGCCTTATAATGACATGACGTCTCTTGCCATTTTCATGCCTTAGTATACTATGACGTTTTATGCCTTACTATACTATGACGTTTTTCAACATTTTTATGCCTTAATATAATATGAAGTTTTTTTACATTTTCATGCCTTACTATACTATGAATTTTTATGCCTCGTTATACTATGACGTTTTTTAATATTTTTTTACTTCAAAATATTATGACATTTTTTGATGTTTTTATGCCTTAGTATACTATGACGTTCTGGGCCTTATAATGACATGACATATTTTGCCATTTCTATGCCTTAGTATACTATGACGTTTCATGCCTTACAATACTATGATGTTTTTGTATATTTTCATGCCTTAAAATCACGTGACATTTTTTCATGTTTTTATGCC
>NW_019428682.1:0-501 GCF_002814215.2 Seriola lalandi dorsalis
TCATAGTATAGTAAGGCAAAAAAATATATCATAGTATAGTAAGGCAAAAAAAAAGTCATAGTATAGTAAGGCATGAAAAGTCATATTATAGTAAGGCATGAAAAGTCATATTATAGTAAGGCAAAAAAAATTGTCATAGTATAGTAAGGCAAAAAAAATGTCATAGTATAGTAAGGCAAAAAAAAGTCATAGTATAGTAAGGCAAAAAAAAATCATTGTATAGTAAGGCATAGAGTAATACAATAGTAAGGCATGTAAAGTCATAGTATAGTAAGGCAAAAAAAAGTCATAGTATAGTAAGGCAAAAAAAAAGTCATAGTATAGTAAGGCATGAAAAGTCATATTATAGTAAGGCATGAAAAGTCATATTATAGTTAGGCAAAAAAAATTGTCATAGTATAGTAAGGCAAAAAAAATGTCAGTATAGTAAGGCAAAAAAAATTGTCATAGTATAGTAAAGCATAAAGAGTAATACAATAGTAAGGCATGAAAAGTCATAGT
>NW_019428683.1:0-363 GCF_002814215.2 Seriola lalandi dorsalis
ACAGGAGAATCAGATCTTCAGCACCTGTGACTACAAATTGAAAAGACCAAGTTTGGTCCTTTCAATTTTTTTGAATTTTTTTTTGCCACCCTGCAAACCGACAAGTTATCTTAACTAAGTTTTCAAACAACTTCCTTGAAGACAGGTGTACTTGTTTTTTGGAGCTAAATGAAGTGAGAATAGCGTATTTGTGATGTTAACTATCAATCCGCATAGGAAATGCCAAGTGATACATTTCCACAGTTGTATAATTCTGTCCAGGAGTCGCATTAATCCTGTGCAGTGTTTCAATGTCTTATAAGATCACATAGATGTATTTGCCAAACTTGGTCACAGAATACCATAAAGGCTTAGCAGTGTTTT
>NW_019428684.1:0-456 GCF_002814215.2 Seriola lalandi dorsalis
TTTTTTGTTGAAAATGACTGAAATCCAACTGGACAAGGCCTAGATTTTGTTGTGTTTTTAAGATTTTTTTTTTAGCTGTTAACTTTTATTTTTAATTCTGTTGATTAAAGTTCCCTCAGGACTGGAGTGCTTGCTCATGCCCAGCAGTCATGATGGAAGCAAAATGTTAGTTCACATTCACAACAGAGAAAACACAAGCTCTTAGTATTGTAAGGAACCATGATTTCCTTATAGGAAACTCATGTGAATTACGCCATTGAAAATGATTGAAAATCGAAGAAAACGTTTCTTATAAACACACACGGTGTTTGACGCCCACTCTAAGACAAATGCAACGTACGTTGTCTGCTACAGGTGCTTAAAGGGGCAGTTCACCCAAATCACACACCAAAAATTTTGATTTCTGCTGAGATTTTGAGATCCTGCTTCACTTTTGGATGAAATCTTTATTTAAAA
>NW_019428685.1:0-449 GCF_002814215.2 Seriola lalandi dorsalis
TATAGTATGGCATTAAATGTCATATGGATGTCATAGTATAGTAAGGCATAAAAAGTCATAAAAATGACATAGTCCATTAAGGCAAAAAAAAGCCATAGTATAGTATGGCATTAAATGTCATATAAATGTAATAGCACAGTAAGGCATAAAAAGACATAAAAACGACATAGAATTAAAATTCATAAAAATGACATAGTCTATTAAGGCAAAAAAAAAAGCCATAGTATAGTATGGCATTAAATTTCTTGTAAACATCATACTATAGTAAGGCATAAAAAGACATAAAAACGACATAGAATTAAAAGTTATAAAAATGACATAGGCTATTAAGGCATAAAAAGTCATAGTATAGTATGGCATTAAATGTCATATAAACGTCATAGTATAGTAAGGCATAAAATGTCATATGAACGTCATAGTATAGTAAGGCAAAAAAATTCATAAAAATG
>NW_019428686.1:0-420 GCF_002814215.2 Seriola lalandi dorsalis
AGTAAGGCATAAAAATACCAAAAAACATCTACATATAATATGGTATAAAAATGGCAAAAAACGTCATAGTATAGTATGGCATAAAACGTCAAAAATACATCATACTTTATTAGGGCATAAAAGCTCATAAAAACGTTATAGTATGGTCAGGCATCAAACAAGATAGTATAGTAAGGCATAAAAATGGCAAAAAACATCTGAGTATGTTATGGCATAAAAATGCCAAAAAACATAGTAGTACATAAAATGTCATAATAACGTCATATTATGGTCAGGCATCAAATGACATAGTATAGTGAGACATAAAAATGCCAAAAAACATCTAAGTATAGTATAGGACAAAAAATTCCCCAAAAAACATCATGGTATATTAGGACATAAAAGGTCATAAAAACGTTATAGTATGGTCAGGCATCAAAC
>NW_019428687.1:0-359 GCF_002814215.2 Seriola lalandi dorsalis
ATATAATCATTTCTCCAGGTGTTCCTGATCACAGCAGGTAGACCGACCATGAAGCTGCTGTATTTCTCTGCAGCTGTTGAACATCTTAAACAAGTCGTATGAACTGTCCTGTGATGTCAGAGACATTCATTGTTTGGAGCATAGATCTGCTTTTCTCTGTTGCTAGGTAACGCAGCGTTGCCAAACACTTCATCTCCACTGATCAGGTTGTTTCAGTTGGAGATGTTATTACATCTTCGATCATTATTCCCTCTGACTGAGTGGAATCTGTTCAGTGATTCAGATCGTTTAAGGTTTAAAACACTGACGTGGAGTGACGGCAGCTCTTTCAGAGGAGTCCTCTCCACTGCTGCTAACTT
>NW_019428688.1:0-370 GCF_002814215.2 Seriola lalandi dorsalis
AACTGTTCAAAATCATTGACACTTACTTGGAAGAGGCTGATCTGAAGCTGGAGGACTGTGTGGGGATCTGCACAGATGGGGCTCAGGCAATGGCTGAGAAACGAGGAGGGCTGCAAGAGCTAGGAAAGAGCGTTTCCCCCAATGTGCAGTGGACACACTCTATGATACACCGAGAGCTGAGCGATGTAATGACAGACATCACTGCCACAGTAAACTACATCAAAATAAGACCTGTCTGCACGGTGCGAGGACATGGGATCAGATCACACAGATGTTTTGTTGCTGTCACGTATGAAGGTTTTATCCAGGTTGTTTGAATTGCAGGATGAGATCAGAAACTTCTTGGAGGAAGAGTGTGAGAGAGAAAATG
>NW_019428689.1:0-409 GCF_002814215.2 Seriola lalandi dorsalis
TTTTTTGACAAATTTATGCCTTACTATAATATGACATTTTATGCCTTACTATATTATGAAATTTTTTGACCTTTTTATACCTTAGTATACTATGACGTTTTTTGACAAATTTATGCCTAACTATACTATGACATTTTTTTACATTTTTATGCCTTACTATAATATGACATTTTATGCCTTACTATACTATGACATTTTTTCAGATTTTATCCTTCACTATTCTATGACATTTTATGCCTTACTATACTTTGACGTTTTTTGACATTTTTATGCCTTAGTATACTATGACGTTTTTTGACAAATTTATGCCTTACTATACTATGACATTTTTTGACCTTTTTATACCTTAGTATACTATGACGTTTTTTGACAAATTTATGCCTAACTATACTATGACATTTTTTTACAT
>NW_019428690.1:0-413 GCF_002814215.2 Seriola lalandi dorsalis
GAGTCTGCCCCAAACCAAATCTCTGAGACAGCGCCCGGGTTCTTTGAAATAGAGGAACCAGAGCGATGTGAATCGTCTCAGAGCGTAAAATCCAAGATTTCCACCCACTCATCCACTAAAGCTGTGACTGACATTCTCATCAAATGGTCCAGCGAGACACCAGACATGGCAGAAGAGACAGATTCTCCCCAAACTGACATCTTCCTGAAAGCTGAGGATGCAGCGTATGATATTTTGAAAATCATAAGAGAAGACCTGCATTATGATAACTTTGAACACATTGAGGCGTGCAGCGAGGAAAGCAGCTTACAGACGCCTCATTTTGATATGAGGTTAGTTGTGGGCAAGGTGAGAGAGTTTTTTGCCTCACATGACACACGTGCAGACGACACCACGGATGCCAAAGAAATAAG
>NW_019428691.1:0-306 GCF_002814215.2 Seriola lalandi dorsalis
CGATTTTCCCTAGGAGGGCTCTCAAGTCTCCTACACACAGTGTCTCTCCCATGGTTTGGCTTTCTAAAGTAGTTATCCAGTCAGATGTTCCTCTTCCTAATGGTGGTAGCTTGGCCAGTAAGCCTTCCATGTCCCGGTGTGCGAAAGGGACGTAGGCCGGGGCTCCAGTAGTCGTTACCCTTAATGGATAACTGCCCACCCCAGTAGGAAGTTCCTTTGACTCACCTTTATTTCTGACATGGGACCGGAGCTGCATGTGATGGGTAGATGAAGGGTTTCTTCTGGGTTCAAGATGTCCGTTAAACT